>NW_024044936.1:0-156182 GCF_015852505.1 Tachyglossus aculeatus | reverse complement strand
CAGAGGACATGGGTTTCCAATTCCGCCTCCGCCACTTGTCTGTTGTGTGACCTTGGGCAAGTCACTTAACTTCTCTGTGCCTCAGTTCCCTCATCTGTAAAGTGGGAATTAAGACTGTGAGCTCCACCTAGGACAACCTGATTACCCTGTATCTACATCAGCACTTCGAACAGTGCTTGGCACACAGTAAGTGTTTAACAAATTCCATAATAATAGTAATAATGATAATACCATCCTGTAGGGCTTTCAGGAAGAGGCTGGCATAGCCTGGGACAGAGAAGACCCCCGTGGTGGCACAAAACTCTGCTCCCCCTCCCACTCAGTGTCTCCGGGGCAGGGATGTCCCTAGGCAACCCTGGGATCGGGGAACCGCTGAAAAATTCCATCCTCTTCAGCTCTGGTCTGCACATTTTTTGTATATGTATGTGTGGTATTTGATTAATGCTTACTATATGCCGGGCACTGTGCTAAACACTGGCATAAATACAAACTAATCAGGGTGGACACAGTCCCTGTCCCACATGACGCTCACAATCTTAATCTCCATTTTACAGATGAGATAACTGGGGCAAAGAGAAGTTAAGTTACTTACCCAAGGTCACATAGCAGAAAAATGGTAGAGCTGGGATTAGAACCCAGAGCCTTCTAATAATAATAATGGTATTTGTTAAGTGCTTACTATGTGCCAAGCACTGTTTTAAGCACTGGGGTAGATACAAGATAATCAGGTTGTCCCACGTGGGGCTCACAGTCTTCATCCCTATTTTCCAGAAGAAGTAATCGAGGCACAGAGAAGTTAAGGGATTTGCCCAAAATCACACAGCAGACAAGTGGCGGAGGCAGAATTAGAACCCACGACGTCTGACACCCAAACCCGTGTTCTTTCCACTAAACCACGCTTCTTCCTTTGTTTCACCTGCTTCAGCCTGCCCAGCCCAGCTCCTCAGTTTGGAGCATTGTGATAGGAAACCATGTGGTGGTCGAAGAGGCAGTAATATGGAACATCCTCTGAAATGAAGTTGTTACAACTGGGGCTTTCTCTGTTGCACATGGGCAGCCTTCCAACTGCCTTCAATTATGTTCCCTCCTTACCCTTCTTCAACTCTCGCAACTTTTCCAGTAGCATCTCTGGAGGAGATATCCTGCCTTCTCTCAAAATCTACCCTCTTCACCTGTGCAACCAACCCCGTTCCTTCACACCTTTTCAAAACACTTGTCCTCTTACTTCTTCCTTCCGTAACAACCATCTTCAATAGTTTGCTCTCTGATGGCTTCTTCATCACTGCTTTCAAACATGCCAATGTCTCCCCTACCCTAAAAATACCCTCCCTTAACCCCCCAGATCCCTCCAGGTATTGCTCTAGCTCCCTCCTACCATTCTTTCTTAACACCTTGAGAGAGTGGCCGACACTCGCTGTCTCAAATTCCTCTCCTCCAATTCTCTCCTTGACCCCCTTCAATCTGGCTTCTGTCCCCTTCACTCCAAAGAACCTGCCTCTCAAAGATCCTCAATGATTCAAGTGCTTATTACAGTGTTCTGCACACTACATACATACGATTGAATGAATGAATCTCCTTCATGCCGAATCCATCCTATTCCTTCTTGACCTCTTAGCTGCCTTTGGCACTGTCGACCACCCCATTCTCCTAGAAACTTTATCCAACTTCTGCTTCACTGACACTGTCCTCTCTTGGTTCTTCTGTGATCTCTCCGGCTGCTCATTCTCGGTCTCTTTCACAGGCTCCTCCTCTGCCTCCCATCCACTAACTTCTCACGGTTCAATTCTGGGCCCTCTTCAATTTTCCATCTACACCTACTCACTTGGAGAACTCATCCGCGCTCATGGCTTCAACGACCACCTCTATGTGGATGACACCCAAATCTACATCTCTTAATCGGATCTCTCTCCCGCTTTGCAGTTTTACGTCTCCTCCTGCTTTCAAGACATCTCTACTTGGATGTCCTCCCGTTACTTCAAGCTTAGCATGTCCAAAACAGAATTCCCTATCTTCACACCCAAATCATGTTGACCTACTCACTGTCCCATCAATGTAAACGACCCCATCATCCTTCCTGTATCATAAGCCCGTAATGCTGGCGTTATCCTCGACTCCTCTCTCTCATTCAACTCATCACTAAATCCTGGTGGTTCAGCCTTCATGACATCGCTAAAATCTGGCTTTTCCTCTCCATCCAAACTGCTACCACCTTAATCCAATCACTTATCCCCTCCAGCCTGGATTACTGTATCAGTCCCCTTGATGACCTCCCAGCCTCGTTCTTCTCCCCACTCCAGTCCATAATTCCCTATGCTGCACGGATCATTTTTCTACAAAAAAGCTTGGGCCATATTTTTCCACTCTTTAAGAAACTCCAGAGGTTGGCCATCCACATCCACATCAAACAGCAACTCCTCACCGTTGGCTTTAAAAAACTCAATCACCTTGCCCCCACCTACCTCACCTCGATGCTCTCATTCGTTCATTCATTCATTCAATCAATCAGTCATATTTATCGAGTGCTTACTGTGTGCAGAGCACTGTACTAAGTGCTTGTAAGGTGCAATTGGGCAACAAATAGAGACAATCCCTACCCAACAACGGGCTCACAGTTTAGAAAGGGGGAGACAGACAACAAAACAAAACAAAACAAATAGACAGGCATCAATAGCCTCGCTCTTCTTTTGCCAAACTTCTCACCGTACCTCGATCTCATCCGTGTAACTGCCGATCTCTTGCCCATGTCATGCCCGTAGCATGGAATGTCCTCCTGCCTCATATCCCATAGACAATTAGTCTGCCCATCCCACTCCTTCAAAGCCTTATTGCAGGGACATTTCCTCCAAGAGGTCTTCCGTGACTAAACCCTCCTTTCCTCTTCTCCCACTCCCTTCTGTGTTGCTCTGACTTGCTCCCTTTACTCATCCTCCCTTCCAGTCCCACAGCACTTACATACTTATATGGCATTTTGATGTCCTTCTCCCCTTCTAGGCTATAAGCTAGCTGTGGGAAGGGAATGTGTTTATTGATTCATTCATTAATGTTTATTGAGCGCTTACTGTGTGCAGAGCACTGTACTAAGCGCTTGGAAAGTACAAGTTGGCAACATACAGAGACAGTCCCTACCCAACAACGGGCTCACAGTCTAGAAGGGGGAGACAAACAACAAAACAAAACAAGTAGACAGGTGTCAATACCATCAGAATAAATAGAATTATAGCTATATACACACCATTAATAAAATTAACAGAATAGTAAATATGTACAAGTAAAATAAATAGAGCAGGAAATCTGTACAAACGTATACAGGTGCTGTGTGGAGGGGAAGGAGGTAAGGTGGGGGGGATGGGGAGGAGGAGAGGAAAAAGGGGGTTTTCACTGTTACATTGTATTCTCCCAAGCATTTAGTATAATATTCTGCATGCAGTAAATGTGCAATAAGTACAACTGAGTGACTGAATGATTATCTTGTATCTACCCCAAGCACATAGAATAGTGCCCTACACATAGTAAGTGCTTAGCAAATGCCATACAAAATATGCTTCATATGTATCTAGTGTTCAGATTTTTTTATTGATTCATTCAATCATATTTACTTAGCACTTACTTGGGGTTAAACGGTCAGAGGTTTGTTATCTGAGATCACATTTGCATCTAAATGCCCAGGATATCTAAAGATTCCCCCAGTGACTGAACTGGCCAACCCTCCAAAAAAAGATCTTTATCATGATCCATCATTTGTCTTGGAACGTGTCCACCAACTCTATTGTCTTGTACTTTCCCAAACCCTTAATATAATGCTCTACACACAGTATGTACTCCATAAATAAGACTGATTGATTGAGTGATTAGTAGAAGTAGTAGTAGTAGTAATAGTAGTAGTAGTTGTGAAGGTCAGTCATTGTGTGCTGGGCTCCGCCCCCACTGTCACTTGATGATGATGATGGTATTTGTTAAGCACTTACTATGTGCAAGTCACTGTTCAAAGCGCTGGGGTGATCAGGTTGTCCCATGGGGGCTCACAGTTTTCATACCCATTTTACAGATGAGGTAACTGAGGCCCAGAGAAATTAAGGGACTTGCCCAAAGTCACACAGCAGACAATTGGAGAAGCCCGGATTTGAACCCCTGGCCTCTGACTCCAAAGCCCGTGCTCTTTCTACTGAGGCATGCTGGTTCTCTACTTGAAACCTCCTGGTGTCCCAGTACCTGTTGGAAGATCCTGAGCCAGCCCTGTGAGCTCAGGTCCCTGCCCTTTCCCCGTCCCCCACGATCTCAAGTCCAGCCCATGACCTCACAGAACTCTGACCACCTTACAAACCTTCCAACGGACAATCCCCAGAGTTACATCTCATTTCTGTGGGAGAAATCAGAGAAGCGATCAACATGAACAGTTCTCTGCTCAAGTTCACGTTGAAGGAATCTTCTGGTTCTAAGTATATCCATCTGTTAGGTAGGGTCCCTCTCGTAGTTATTGGGGTTTGTGTCTCTATCTAGCTGGTCCCCACCTGGGTGGTTATATTTTCCTGTCAGAAGGCGGAGCCCCTGTGTGTCCCTTATCATCTGGTGAAGCAGGAAATGTCCCTATCGCTGAGGAGTTCAAGAGCTGGCGGGGGAGGGCATCTGCAGTACATTTCCAACCAACCCTGGGCTCTCACTCACTGCTCAGCTCAAGCCCATCCGGGATGCTTTGGGCTACAAATACACGCACACACATACACACTCACGAACCCCTCGCTGATATTCAGCCAGTCCAGTTCTAGCTAGAGCTCAGGGTAGATCGGGGGCGGGGGGAGGATAGTTGTCTCAGTGTCATAAGACTGAGGGGCGGGGTGTCTGCTTCTGTTTTCTCTGAAGGACCTCAATCTCCCAACTGCAGGCGATTCCTGAATTGGTTCCAACAATGACGGGAGCAGGGACTCCAGTGGCAGGGGAAACTTACACACTCCTTGGTGCTTATCTCTGCTTTGGAGACACTCCGCTGGCCCAGCCTTCCCAGGTTGGGGCGTTGCCACCCTCCCATCTCCAAACCAGGAAGCAGTCCCATGGCGGGTGAAGGTGGAGAAGGGAGAGGAGGATGGCACCTGTCCCAAAGTAACCCCGGGGTACCCACCATCTCTAGGTCAAATGCTATCTCGTGACTGCCGAGGCATTAAGACAAAACTGGGAACTGCGGGTGGGATAGCGCTCTCACAACCAAAACTGTTAGATTGACAGCGCAATCCGGGCATACAGAAGGTGTTCCTCACTCCTGTGCCAATCAATTTAGATATGGAGGAGAAGGGAGGGCAGAGAGACTAGAAAAAGTGAGGCCAGAAGCTGAAATGGCCTAAGAGCAAAGGTGAAACATACCTGCGGCCTTTGACCTTCTGTGCAGCAGATCTAGACTTGCAGTAGCAAGCAGTCAGAGGTGCTCTCTCCGCCTGCACCAAGTGAGGAGCTGTGGGACGCTGAGTGTCCCGTCCCGCTGAACCCCCATGGGGCCGGAAGCTAGGCTTCCACACGGATGTGACGGATCCGTGACGGATGTGTCACGAATAAGTGGATTCCTCCCAAGTGGGAAGTACTAGTGGGTGGGAGCTAGCCGCCTCCCCACGTGTGAACAAATTATAAGGGAATTCCTCCTGGGTGGGACCTGGGTTTTTTGCCCAGCACGAGTAACACATACATATATTTCCCCCGTTAGAAAAACTCGAATATCATTAAATAATCATATTCCACCTAAAAGGGAGGTTCAATTCATGGCGTTTAAAATAATCAAATAATTCGATTTGCTGTGTCCAAAATAATCAAATAATTCAATTCACCTGGTGGAATAAATTTGTATAAAAATCAAGCTTTCTGTCTCTGATCTCTCTGTGTCTCTGTCTCTGTCTGTCTGTCTGTCTCTGTCTCTCTCTCTCTCTCTCTCTCTCTCTCCCTCTCTCTCTCCACACCGATTCCCGAAGAAACCCGTCCCTGGGCGACAGGTGACAGGGCGTTAGGACCCCAGCCCTGGCCCCAGTGTTCCGAGTTCTGAGTCCACTGCCCGTGTCAATTGAATTCCACGTTTGGGTTTTTGAGCTCCAGCAGGGAAGTTTGGGAAAGGGAGGACCAAGGCAGGAAGCTCCTCTCCCAAGCTCTTAGTACAGTGCTCTGCACCCAGAAAGGGTTCAATAATTATGATTGATTGATTGATGAGGGCAAGGCCTGTGTGAAGTGGGAAACCTAGGAAAGAAGCCGAGAGAAGTGAACTGCAAACTACAGTAGTGGGTGGAGAAGTGCAAAGAAGAGAGACATACAGCACTTAGGTACATAGTCATAATTTATTGAAATAAATCCCTCTCTAAACTATAAGCTCACTGCAGGAAGGAAAAAATGTCTGTTATGTTGTTATACAGTAATAATAATTTTGATGATTCATTCAATTGTATTTATTGAGCACTTGAGAAGTACAATTCGGCAACAGATAGAGAAAACGGGCTCACGGTCTAGAAGGGGGAGACAGACAACAGAACAAGTAGACAAGTGTTAATGCCATCAAAATAAACAAATAGAATTATAGATATGTACACATCATTAATAAAATGAATAGAATATTAAATATGCACAAATGGTGATGATAATAGTATTTTAAGATCTTACTTTGTGCCAGTATGCTCTCCCAGGCACTTGTAGAGTGCTCTGCACACCATAAGTGTTCAATCAGTGCAATAGATTGATTGGTTAGATGAGAGAGGTGGGAAGAGGGCAGAGCTGGGAGGCACAGGATCAGAGACCCAGAGTGCGGAATGGTTCAGGTTTGATGTGTCCCATCTGACTCATCTAGTATGCTCCCAGAGACCCAGGCTGGACCTGTAAGGATCGGCCTCTTTCTCCCTCAACCTGTGTGAGGTGCTGGCTGCCCTCGGCCTCCTTCTGAGGATGGAGATTGACGCTCCACTGCCCCGAGCTCAGGCCCACATGACACAAGCAGTGTGGCTTAGTGGAAAGAGCACGGGCTTGGGAGACAGAGATCCTCGGTTCTAATCCCAGCTCTGACATTCATCAGCTGTGTGACTTTGGTCAAGTCACTTAACTTCTCTGTGCTTCAATTATCTCATATGTAAAATGGGGATTAAGACTTTGAGGCCCACATCGGTCAACCTGATTACCTCGTATCTACCTAAGCGCTTAGCACAGTGCTTGGCTCATAGTAAGCTCTATACAAATACCATCATCATCAAAGGGAAGGAAAGAATGGAGAGGATTTCGGAGCCAAAGTGGAAAATCACTTCAGGTGAAATGGAGCCTTCTAGGGGTCACCTGTGGAGTTGAGTGTCAGTGTAGAGCTACTGCATTTGAGCTCTCACCTTTGAGGGCCCCGGGGTGTCTCTCCTGATGGTGTCCAGTTCAAGAATTCCCCTTCCGCTCCAGGAGACGCCCTCTAGTGTTCCTGTCTGGCCTCAGCAGGATCACATAGACCTTGGGCCCGAAGATGCAGCCGAGAAGCCCGATGCCGGAGGCCATGATGGAGAAAACCTCCACGGCCACCATGGCCTTACCCCTAGTGCTCAGATAGGTGGACAGGAAGGAGACCCAGACGCTGCAGAACACCAGCATGCTGAACATGATGAGTGGCCTTGTTGAAGCTGTCCGGCAGCTTCCAGGCCAGGAAGGCCACCGTGAGGCTGACCAGGGCCAGCAGTCCCATGGAGCCCAGGATGCAGTAGTAGGCGACAGCCTTCAATCGTCCTCATTGTACTGGAGGACGATTACCCCGGCTTTGAATGCCAAGTCCACAACAGGAAATGGTTGTGGCGGGGGGGGGGGGAGGTCCCCAGACAGACCATGCAGAAGCCCACTTGGCCCAGGGAGCAGATGCAGGCGATGGAGGAAGGCACCCTAGGCCACAGCCATATCCTGATTCTGCTCTCCGGCCCTGTGGGCCTGAAGGCTAGTACCATGGTGACCGTCCTGGTTAACACAGTGGAAACAGCCACTGAGAAGGTGATTCTGAAGGCCGTCTGATGCAGGAGGCAGGTGGCCGGCGGTCGAGGAAGGTCAAGGAGGACAGGAGGCAGAGCAGGAGGACCTTGAGGAGGGTGTAACTGAGACCACGGTTGTTAGCTTTCACTAAGGGGGTGTCTCGGTGGTGGATGAAGACCCCCAAACCCAGAGCGGTAAGGCGAGAGAAACAGAGAGCTAGAGATATCAGAGCCACTCCCAAAAGCTCCTTGTAGGAAAGGAACCACTGCTTCCGGGACACACTCATTTCTTTGAGGATTTGGAAATTCATCTTTGGGGCATTTGATGCATTGATCCACATCTGAAAGGAATGAATGAAATGTTTCATGTCCCTTGGGTTTAGGCATGAAATCCCGGTCCCTAGGAGAGGGAAGTCTATGATACAGGTGTACGGAATGCGGAGAAGAGCAACCCAAAGAATCAGATGTATGGAGGACTTGCATCTGTCTAGTGACTCCACTGAATAGCATTCTCCCAGGTGCTTGGGACAGCGCTCTGCACACAGTAAGCACTCAAGAAATGCCACTGATTGATTGGAACGATGGGTTTAGTTCAGTCTGCGCAGTGCCCTTACATTTGGATTTGTCTCATGTGTTAACCCATACCTCGGTCAACTCCACAGCCCTCCTGTCGGTATCCTTAATTTATTTTAATATCTGTCTCCCCTTCTAGATGCTAAGCTCCCTTTTGGTAGGGTATGTTCCTACCAATGGTTATATCTTAATCTCCCAAGCACTCAATACAGTGCTCTGTACCAGGTAAGCACTCCATTAACATCGTTGATCGATTGATTGTGGGTAGGTAACGTGTCTACCAATTCTGTTGTATTGTACTCTCCCAAGCATTTAGTATAGTGCTCTGCACACAGTTGCACAGTTAATAGCATTGATTGATTGATTTACAGGGACATGAAGAAAGACTCCCAAGTTGCAAAGGCTGTGGACCAGAGTCCAACCCAGGACCCAGATCGAGGAGGATTAGGATAGAGTATGAGCCTTTGAATCTGGCAAGCAAGATGACATTGGTGACCTTTGAGAAGGCAGGGTCCGTGGAATGTAGGGAACGGAAGCCAGATTGGAGGGGGTCGAGGAGAGAGTTGGCAATGAGGAATTCGAGGCAGCGCGTGTAGACGACTCGTTCAAGGAGTTTAGAAAGGAATGGCAAGAGGCAGATAGGGCGATAACTAGAAGGTGAGGTGGGGTCGTGAGAGGTTTTTTTTTTTTAGGATAGGAGAGACGTGGGCATGTTTGAAGGCAGAGAGGAAGGAACCAATAGAGTGAGCGGTTGAAGATGGAAGTTAAGGAGGGGAGAAGGGACGGAGCGAGAGATTTCATAAAATGGGAGGGAATAAGGTCAGAGGCACAGGTGGCTGGAGTAGCACTTGAGAGGAGGGAGTAGATCTCCTCTGAGGATACTGCTGGGAAGAATGGGAGAGTAGCAGAGAGCGTTGAGAGCCGGGGAGTTGGAGAAGGGGGGGAGTGACTTTGGGGAGCTCAAACCTGATGGATTTAATTTTGTTAATGATGTAGGAGGCCAGATCGTTATGGGTGAGGGAAGGCAGAGAGGGAGGAACCGGGGGCCTGAGAAGGGAGTTAAATGTATGGAAGAGCTGACGGGGTTGATGGGCATGGGTGTCAATAAGGAAAGAGAAATAGTTTTGTCTGGCAGAGGAGAGGGCAGAGTTAAGGCAGGAAAGGATAAACCTGAAATGAACCAGGTTGGCACAGTGTTTAGACTTTGGCCAGCAGCGTTCAGCAGCTCTAGCATAAGGGTGAAGGAGGCGGACAGCGGCAGTGATTCAGGGCTGTGGGTTAGTGGTACGAGAGCAGCAAAGGGAAAGGGAAGCGAGCGAGTCAAGCTGAGTAAAGACGGTAGAGCTGAGAGCAGTAATCTGATCATCAAGATTGGGTAGAGAAGAAAGGGAGGCGAGGTGGGGTGTGAGGCGCTCAGAAAGATGGATGGGGTCAAGAGAGCAGAGGTCTCTATGAGTAAGTAATATAGATTTACAGGGAAAAGGAGTGTGAGTGAGGAGGCAGGTGAGAAGGTTATGATCAGAGAGAGGAGTTTCAGAGTTGGTGAGGGTGAATACAATGCAGCGGTAGGAGATGATGAGGTCGAGGGTGTGACCAAGTTGGTGAGTGGGCGAGGTGGGGTGGAGCAAGAGGTTGGCAGCGTCAAGGAGAGATAGAAGGCGGGTGGCAAAGGAGTCATCAGGGATATCCATGTGGATGTTGAAGTCTCCAAGGATCAGAGTGGGCATGGAAAAAGAGAGAAGGAAGGTGAGGAAGGGGTCAAAATCGTTAAAGAAGTTGGAGGTGGGGACGGGGGAGCGGTCGATGATGGGTATAAGAATCTGGAGGGGGTGGTAGAGGCGAATAATGTGGGCTTCAAAGGAAGGGAAGGAAAGGGAAGCGGGAGGAGGGATAGTGAGAAAGCAACATTGTGGGGCGAGAAGGAAACCGACACCTACTCTATTTCCGGTGAGTCTGGGAGAATGGAAGAAGAGGCCTCCACTGGAGAGAGCAGCAGAAGAGACCATGTTGTCCGGAAACAGCCATGTTTCAGTTAGGGTGAGGAGGAGTAGAGACCTGGAAAGAATAGGTCCAGGATGAAAGGGAGCTTACTTATAACGGAGCGGGGGGTCCAGAGGCCCCACTTGGCAGCAGCTGTGGAGGGGGGGAGGGAGGGGGAAGGGTGCGAGAGGTGGGGAGGGTTTGGATTGGGATAAATTGCCGGGGGCTTAGTCGGGGAGAGTGGGAAGTGGGGTGGCGCTGTAAATAGAGAACTGGGATGGGGTGGGGGCGGGGAGGAGCGGAGGGAGGTGGCTGGGATGGAGGAGTTGAGAATTGGCACTGGTACAGAGGGATCCTGGGTGGGGGGTGAGGGGGAGCGGTGGGGGGGGAAAGGGAGGGGAAAAGCTGAGTGAGAGAGGGGAAGGGGAAGGTGAGGAATGGGAATGGCAGTTGGGAGCAAGGGAATTGATAGCTCATGGTGAGGTCAGCACGGTAAATGACAGCATAGCGGGCGGTGAACCATTGAAATGCAGAAGCGATAAAACAGTAGCAATGATATAAGTAGGCGATGGCATCACAGAGGGTAGTTAACGATTAACATGCTATGGCAATAATAAAATAAGCAGATAATGATGTCACAGAGAGCGGATACATACTATTATGGCGCTGGAGTAGGGTGGAACTGTTATAAACAGTTCCTTGTTATCAACAAGTTGTATTGTGTCAACCATTGTCTCTGTGATCTGGTTACTCAATTGTACTCTTCCAGGTGCTTAGTACAGCGCTTTGCACGAAGTAAGTGCTCAATAAACACCATTGATTAATTGTTTAATAACTATAACAATAATGATAATAAATTATATATAGATTGATTACCATATGCAGAAATCACGTCTAGTTACTCTACCCTATACTCTGAAGAGGTTAGTACAGTGCTCTGCACAGCAAGCACTAAAAAAGAGCATTGCTTGAGGGAACTGTAAGCTCTTTGATGGCCAAAATCTCATCTACGTTTTCTATGGTACTTTCGCAAGTACTTAGTACCATGTTCTGCACCGAGGAAGAACTCAAGAAATACCACTGATTCATTTATTGGTTAAACAGTTGAGCTTGCAGTCGAAGATATGTACATACACAAGTGTTCAGGATGGGTATAAACAGATACGTATCAGCAAGAGGCTGATGCCTAAAAATAAATACAGAGGTCGCTCTTCGGTTGATCCTATTTAGCGAGTTGGGAATTTGAAAACAAATCTTTTCTACATCTCACTGCACTATTGAGCCGTCTCCCTCCTCCCATTCTGCGAATACATAATGTACACCTATTATCTCCACTTGGTATTGTGGACTGTGGTATCATGTCCCTGTTTCTCAGGCTGTAGGCGACGGGGTTCAGGGACCACGGTGTAGAATGGTAATAGAAGCAGCATGGCTCAGTAGAAAGAGCATGGGCTTTAGAGTCAGAGGTCTTGGGTTCGAATCCCAGCTCCGCCACAGTTCTGCTGTGTGACCTTGGGCAAGTCACTTAACTTCTCTGATCCTCAGTCACCTCATCTATAAAATGGGGATAAAGACTGTGAACCCCACGTGGGACAACCTCATCACCTTGTATCCCCCCAGTGCTTAGAACAGTGCTTTGTACATGGTAAGCGCTTAACAAATACCATAATTAATAATAATAATAATAATTATTATTATTATTATTAAGAGCTAAGGTAGATGGAAGATAATCAGATCAGACTGAGGGGTTAGCAATCTAAGCAAGAGGGAGAACAGGTACTGAATCTCCATTTGGCAGATGAGAAAGGTGAGGCACAGAAAGTGAGAAACTATGAGTCCAGAGACCTGCGTTCTAATCCTGACTCCATCTCGTGCCTGATGTGTGACGTTGGGCAAGTCACTTACCATATCAGTATCTCAGTTTCCTCATCTGTAAAATGGGGATTCAATCCCTGTTCTCCCTTCTCTGACCCTGTGAGCCCCAAGGGTACAGGGACTGTGTCCAACCTGATTATCTTGTATCTACCCCTGCGTTTAATATGGAATTTCCTATCGTTCACTCCAAAGCACAGAGTATACCACTGATAGACTGATTGACGTATGGTGAGTCCCCCATTAGAGTATCCAGACCACAGGCCACGTGTGTTGTAGGAAGAAACCACTGAGAAGGTCTCTCCGAGGAAGGGACATACACTTCCTAGATTGTGAGCCCACTGTTGGTCAGGGACTGTCTCTATATGTTGCCAGTGTTTGCTTCCCAAGAGCTTAGTACAGTACTCTGCACACAGTAAGCGCTCAATAAATGCGATTGATTGATTGATTGATTTCAGGAGAAGTGGAGGATCCTTTTATCCCCTAGGAGAAAGTTTCCCCCACTACTATCTTCCCCAGGGTGGCCTTCATGTCCCTGTTCCTCTAGGCTGTAGATGAGGGAGTTCAGGGTGGGGGGCACAACGGTGTAGAACACGGACACCAGTAGGTCCAGAGTCGAGGGGGTGTCCGAGAGCGGCTTGGGGTGGGCGACAATCACAGTTGAGACAAAAAGAGCCACCACGATGAGGTGAGACAGGCAGGTGGAGAGGACTTTGGCCCAGCCCTCAGCGGATGACATTTTCAGCACAGCTGAGATGATGTGAGTGTAAGAGGAAAGGAGGAAGGAAAAGGAGGAGGAGAAGAAGGAAGAGGACGAGGAGAAGGAGAAAGAGGAAGAGGACGAGGTGAAGGAGCAGGAGGAGAAGAACGAGGAGGAAGAAAAGGAGAAAGAAAAGAAAGAAAGAAAAGGAGGAAGAAAAGAAGAAGCAAAAAGAAGAGGAGGAGGAGATGGAAGAGGACGAGATGAAAGAGCAGGAGGAGGAGGAAGAAGAGAGAGGAGAAGGAGGAGAAGGAAGAAGATGACAAGGTGGAGGAGGAAGAGGAGAAGCAAGAGAATGAGGTGGAGGAACAGGGGGAAGAGGAAGAGAGGAGGAGGAGGTGAAGGAAGACGATGAGGTGAAGGAGGAGGAGGAAGAGAAGAAGGAAGAACAATGAGGTGGAGAAGGAGGAGGAGGAGGAGGAGAAGCAGACTGGAGAACACCCCGGAAATGAGGCGGAGTTAGGAGGAGAGAGGCAGTCAGCAATGTTTGATTCCCGCAAGACTCTAAGGGGATTTCTGGTCCAGGGTCTAATCAATCAATCAATCAATCGTATTTATTGAGCGCTTACTGTGTGCAGAGCACTGTACTAAGCGCTTGGGAAGCACAAGTTGGCAACAAATAGAGACAGTCCCTACCCAACAGTGGGCTCACAGTCTAAAAGGGGGAGACAGAGAACAAAACCAAACATGTTAACAAAATAAAATAAATAGAATAGATATGTACAAATAAAATAAATAAATAAATAGAGTAATAAATATGTACAAACATATATACATATATACAGGTGCTGTGGGGAAGGGAAGGAGGTAAGATGGGCGTGATGGAGAGGGGGACGAGGGGGAGTGGAAGGAAGGGGCTCAAAAATGAATATGTGGTTTACCTGGAAGCCAAATAGCAGCTGGATCCTGCGGGTGAAACTGCTGATCTCTCCTGAAGTTCTGAACCTTCCCCATCCACCAAAGCATCCTGAAAAACTGCATTTCTGATTCAGGAATTCTGGATTAGGACTGGGTAGACTTGAACTACAGTTCAACTGTACTGCAGTTTTATTGTACTGAGCGCTAAGAATAGGGATTTGCACACAGTATGTGCTCCATAAATTCGATTGATTGATTGGAGTTAGTTCTAGGTTTAAGACTGGGCTTTCATGGTCCTGGGACACTGTCTATCTCTACTGCGTATCCGGAAGTCTGGATCCATGACAGAACCACCTCCCTTCTGCCCCCCAAAATCAGGCCAGTGGACCCCACACTTACCCATCGTCCTAGGGTCACTGGGACCGGGCTGTGTCCGAGGAGAGCTGGACTCCTTGGTTGGGATGGGGGGATCCCACAGTGGAGCTGTGGGATTTTTCCAGTTTGGGAAATATCAACAGGACCCTGTGACTCTCCCTGAATTGAGGAAAAGCAGAAATCCACCCGTTCCCACTTGGCACCCGGAGAATGACTGTTTTGGGGAATCTCTTCCTATCTAGAGAGGTACCTGACACTCAGCGAAGCATCAGAATGTGTTGATGCTGTCTTGTCCTGAAAGACTCCTCGTTGTGGTACTGATTAATAATGATGATAATGATAATAATGATGATAATAATTCTGGTATCTGTTGAGCATTTCCTGTGTGCCAAGCACCATACAATCAGATCAGACTCAGTCCCTATCTCACACAGGGTTCACGGCCTAAGAGGGAGGAAGTCAGGTATTTCAACCTCATTCGACAGCTAAGGAAACTGAGGCCCATTCATTCATTCAGTCGTATTTATTGAGGTCTTACTGTGTGCAGAGCATTGTACTAAGCGCTTGGGAAGTACAAGTTGGCAACATATAGAGACGAACCCTACCCAACAGCGGGCTCTCAGTCTAGAAGGGGGAGACAGACAGCAAAACAAAACATATTAACAAAATAAAATAAATAGAATAAATATGTACAAGTAAAATAAATAAATAAATAGAGTAATAAATACGTACAAACATATATACATATAGACTGGTGCTGTGGGGAGGGGAAGGAGGTAAGGCGGGGGTAAGGGGGAGGAGGGGGAGATGAAGGAGGGGGCTCAATTTGGGAAGGCCTCCTGGAGGAAGTGAGCTCTCAGTAGGGCTTTGAAGGGAGGAAGAGAACTAGCATGGCAGATGTGCAGGGGGAGGGCATTCCAGGCTAGGGGGATGACGTGGGCCGGGGTTCGACAGCGGGACAGGCGAGAACGAGGCACAGTGAGGAGATTAGCGGCAGAGGAGCGGAGGGTGTGGGAGCAGATAACCCTTCACGCGAGGCACAGTGAGGAGATAAGCGGCAGAGGAACGGAGGGTGTGGGAGCAGATAACCCTTCACCACCCACCCCGGGGATGTGAAGGCGAATCCAGGTTCAGCAGCCTCTCGCTTCTGGCCAAGCAAACTGACTTTCTGTTCCCAGACGCTGTTAAGGGTTGGGAAGGTTTTCAACTATATTGTATTGTCCTCTATCAAGTGCTTAGTATAGTGCTCTCTCTCTGCCTACAGTAAGCGCTCCATAAATATCACTGATTGACTGATGCTTCTGGGCACCCGAACAGTAAAGGAACCAGGGACAAGGAGGGTCTGTGTGTTCTTTTGAGTTGGGGGGCGAGGGGGAATCAGATGGGGCAGACTTGAGTTTCAGTTTCCGAGTTTGGGTTCAGTCCCCTGTGATGGGAAGGTGTCCTGAATAGACTGGTAAATTCTATTTCCCCATCTAGACTGTAAGCTCCTTGTGGGCAGGAAACTCTGCTATATTGTACTTTCCCAAGTGCTTAGTACAATGCTCCGCACATGGTGCCCGTTGTTGTGTAGGGATTGTATCTATCTGTTGCTGAATTGTACTTTCCAAGCGCTAAGTATAGTGCTCTGTTCACAGTAAGCACTCAGTAAGTACGATTGAATGAGTGAATGAATGGTGAGTATTCAATAAATACCACTGATTGTATTGTACTCTCTCAAGTGCTTAGTAGTAAGTGCTCAATCAATACCACAGATTGATTGATATGATTGTGTCTATCAGCTCTGTTCTATCGTACTCTACCAAACGCTCAGTGCAATGCTCTGCATGCAGTAAGTGCTCAATAAATATGTGATTGATTGATTAATTGATTCAGTCTCCCTCTAGACCATAAGCTTCTTGTGGGAAGGGAATTTGTCTATCAACTCTGTTACATTGTTCAGTTTGTACTCTTCCCAGTAAGCGCTCAATAAATATAATTGATTGATTGTCTGAAAGCAGCTCCTAGCACAAGATGCCTAAAGGCTCCCATAGGACGTGGCTAACATCTCCATGGTGACAGAATTCCTACTCCTGAGATTCTCGGAGGTCCGGGAAATGCAGCTGGTCCAGGCCGTGCTGTTCCTGCTGATATACATGGCGGCTCTGACAGAGAATCTCCTCATCGTCGCCATCACTGCCCTTAACTGGTGGCTCCACAACCCCATAATAACGATTACATTTGTTAAGCACTTACTATATGCAAAGCACTGTTCTAAGAGCTGGAGGGGATACAAGGTGATCAGGTTGTCCCTCGTGGGGCTCACAGTCTTAACCCCCATTTTACAGATGAGGTAACCGAGCGTGGCTCAGTGGAAAGAGCACGGGCTTTGGAATCAGAGGTTGTAAGTTCAAATCCCGACTCCGTCAATTGTCAGCTGTGTGACTTTGGGCAAGTCACTTAACTTCTCTGTGCTTCAGTTCCCTCATCTGTAAAAATGGGGATTAAGGCTGTGAGCCCCCCACGGGAAAACCTGATCACCTTGTATCACCCCAGCGCTTAGAACAGTGCTTTGCACATATTAAGTGCTTAACAAATACCATTATCATTATTATTATTATTATTAAGTGATTTGCCCAAAGTCACACAGCTGACAAGTGACAGAGCCGGGATTAGAACCCAGGACCTCTGGCTCCCAAGCCCAGGCTCTTTCCACTGAGCCACGCTGCTTCTCTGTACTTCTCTATACCCCATGTACGTCTTCCTCAGGAACCTGTCCGTCCTCGACCTCTGCCTCATCTCCATCACTGTTCCCCAATCCATCCACAACACCCTGACCGACCGTAGATCCATTTCCTTCCTGTGCTATGCTGTCCAACTCTATTCCTTCACTTGTTGTGCTTCACTGGAGATCGCCCTTCTCATGGCGATGTCCCACGACCGCTACCTGGCCATCTACCGCCCGCTGAGCTTTGACGTCTATATGGACCAAGAGACCTGTAGGAAGATGGCGGCCGCCTCTTGATTCAGCGGGGCTCTCTCCAGTCTCTTGCACACCATCAACATCTTTCTCTTGCCTTTCTGTGACTCCAACGTGATCCGCTAGTCTTCTGCGACATCCCCCAATTATTAACCGAGTCCTGCCCTCCTTCCATCGCGCCAGAGTTGGTCCTGATAGGCGTTAAGGTCATGTTGAATTTCAGCTGCTTCCTGTTCATGGGGCTTCCTATTTCCACATGTTCTCCACCGTGCTGAGGAGTCCATCCGTGCAGGACAGACCCAAAGCCTTCTCCATCTGCCTGCCCCATCTCACTGTGATAACCATATTTTTGTCCACTTTTTTTCTCCCACCTAAGGTCGGCAGGTGGAGAAGCCTTTGGCACATGGCTTGACACATAGTAAGTGATTAACAAATACCATCATAATCATCATTATCGTCTGGAAAATGGGGATCAAAATTAAGCTCATGTGGACACGAATTGTGTCCAACCTGATTAGGTTATATCTAACCTAACATTTAGGACAGTGCCTGGCACCTAGTAAGTGCTTAACAATACCATAAAAAAACGAAAGAATGGCCACTGTTATCAGGGAAGGGTGTGGAACCTGGGAGGTCAGTGAAGGGTTAGGAGACAGGGAAGAGACGGGAGGAGATCAATACAGGGTAAATGGGCTAGGAAACATCTTAGGGTGCCACTGGCAGGGCAGAGACAGAGGGATTTTATTCTGGAGGAATGGACACCCCCCCAAGAACCCTCCCCAGAGCGGCCTTCATATCGCGATTCCTTATGCTGTAGATGAGGGGGCTCAGGACATTAATAAAAATAAATAGAATTATGATTATAAATAGGTACATATATGCACAGGTGCTGTGGGGCGGGAGGCGGTAGAGCAGAGGGAGCGAGTCGGGGCGTTGGGGAGGGGTTGGGGAGCAGAGGAAAAGGGGAGCTCAGTCTGGGAAGGCCTCCTGGAGGAGGTAAGATTTCAGTAGGGCTTTGAAGGGGGAAATGTGCTAGTTTTGTGGATTTGAGGAGGGAGGGCATCCCCAGACAGAGGTAGGACGTGGGCCAGGGGACTCCCGCCTGATTACCATGCATCTACCACCAACTCTTAGACCACTCCCTAACACATGTTAAGCACTTAACAAACACCATTCGAAAATGGAGTTTCAATGAAAGGAAATTATGTAGACTTTCTCTGGCTGTTGTAAGCAGGAAGCTACTAAGGTGCCTCTGTCCCCTTTCCTCACTCCCTTAGAAGATACTCATTATATGTTAAGGGAAAATCAGTCCCATCCTTTTCAGAGACACGATTTTAGTCTCCGAACACCAGAGAGCAGCCTTGTTGAGGTTGTCTTGGAAACAGCTGACTTTCTAAACCGCTTGGGAGACACACGGAGCTCTGACAAAAGAGTTTTTTCTTCCCATGGGTGAAAACGGCACAGTCATCTGTCCCCACGGGCTTGCCTGGATGAATAATTATTGGGGTGTTTGTTTTAATGCTTACTATGTGCCAAGCTCCGTACGAAGCCCAGGGGTCGATACAAGATAAACAGGTCGGACACAGTCCCTGTCCTACGTGGGGCTCACGGTCATAATCCCCATTTTACAGAGTAGAAAACTGAGACATTGAGAAGTGAAGTTACTTGCCCAAAGTCACACAGCAGACAAGTAAAAAGAGCTGGGATTAGAACCCATGTCCTGCCGAGATGATTCCAAGGTTACAGGCTTGTGAGACAGGGATGGTCGTGGTAAGGTCTATGGTGATGGGAAAGACACGGAGAGGACAGGGTTTGGGTGGGAATATTCATTCATTCATTCAGTCAGTCAGTCGTATTCATTGAGCGCTTACTGTGTGCAGAGCACTGTACTAAGTGGTTGGAAAGTACAATTCAGCAATAAAGAGGGACAATCCCTGCCCGGGCTTACAGTCTAGAAGCGGGGATACAGGCATCAAAACAAGTAAACAGGCATCAATAATAATAATGATATAAATAAATATAATTATAGATATATACACATCAAAACAAGTAAACAGGGCGATGGATGGACAACTGACAGATAAGGAGTGATAGAATAATAAATGCCCTCAAAAAATAAGACAAGGACAAATACACACAATATAAAAACAAAGAAAACTGGAATCTCATTAGGACACTGAGGACAGATGGGCGGAGAAGGAAGATCAGATATAATGCCTGTCCTCCATGGGGCTCATATTGTTAGATGGCAGGATAACGGTTATCATATCTCCATTTTCCAGAGGAGGACGTATGCCGTAGAGATTAAGGAACTTTTCCAAGGTCACACACATAGCCGGCCAGAGGCAGAGGCAAGAGTAGAATGTGGTCTTCTGACTTCCGGTCCAACACTTGTTCCCCTCTGCCATGACGCCTTCTTAATGAAACACAAGCAAATGACAGTTTTCTTTTTCCGAACAGCTTCCCCCTAAGGAATTTCCTCAGAGCAGGTTTCATGTCCCTATTCCTCAGGCTGTAGGTGAGAGGGTTCAGGGCCAGGGGCACCATGGTGCAGAACACAGACACCAGCAGGTCCAGCCCTGAGGGGGTGTCTGAGGTCTCGGTCAATGCTCTACATACAGTAAGTGGTCAATAAACGTCATTGATTGATTAACCCGCAACACGTTGAACCACAGTAGCCAACTACCACTCCTAAAACATGCATTTATACCCTTCCTCAGCACTGTGTAGATAATCATAATTTTGTTCCATTTGTTAAGTACTTACTAAGAACAAAGCTGGGATAGATTCAACATAATCACCCCCAACAATCTGGCCTCCTTCTTCATTAGTAAAATTAATTCCATCAGCTCTGAGCTCCACAAAGTCAGCCCTCCCCCTTCTCCATCCCCCCCATTCTCAACACTCTCCGCTGCTCTCCCACCCTTCCCAGCAGTACCTTCAGATGAGATCTCACTCCTCTGAAGTGCTACTCCATCCACCTGTGCTTCGGACCCCATTCCCTCTCATCTCATGAAAACTCTTGCCCCTTCCCTCTTTAATTTCCATCTTCAACTGCTCACTCTCCACTGGTTTCTTCCCTCTGCCTTCAAACATGCCCACGTTTCCTGATCCGAAAAAAACCTCTCGACCACAGTTCCCCTTCTAGTTATCATCCTATCTCCCTCCTACCATTCATTTCCAAACTCCTAGAACGATCCGTCTACACTCGTTGCCTCGAATTCCTCATCGACTACCCTCTCTTTGACCCTCTCCAATCTGGCTTCCGTCCTCTACACTCCACAGAAACCGCCCTATCAAAGGTCACTAATGACCTCCTTCTTGCCAAATCCAATGGCTTCTACTCTATCCTAATCCTCCTCGACCTCTCAGCTGCCTTCGACACTATGAATCACCCCCTTCTCCTCAACACGCCATTCAACCTTGGCTTCACAGACTCCGTCCTCTCCTGGTTCTCCTCTTATCTTACCGGCTGTTCATTCCCAGTCTACTTTGTGTTCTCCTCCTCCCCCTTCCATTCCCTTACTGTAGGGGTTCCTCAAGGGTCAGTTTTTCCCCTTCTGCTTTCTATCTAAACTCACTCCCTTGGTGACCTCATTCTCTCCCACGGCTTCAACTATCATCTCTACGTTAATGACACCAAATCTACATCTCCGCCCCTGCTCTATCTCCCTCCTTCCAGGCTCGTATCTCCTTCTGCCTTCAGGACACCTCCATCTGGATGTCTGCCAGCCATCTAAAACTCAGTATGTCCAGGACTGAACTCCTTATCTTCCCTCCCAAACCCTGTCCTCTCCCTGCCTTTCCCGTCACTGTAGACAGCACTACCATCCTTCCCGTCTCACAAGCCCACAACCTTGGTGCCATCCTCACATCTGCCAAACTAGCTCTCTTCCTCCCTTCATAGCCCTATTGAGAGCTCATCTCCTCCAGGATGCCTTCCCAGACTGCTTTCCATTTTTCCTCTCCTCCCCGTCCTCCCCTCTCTCCTACCTCCTTCCCCTCCCCACAGCACTTGTATATATTTGTACAGATTTACTACTCTATTTATTTTACTTGTACAAATTTGCTATTGTATTTATTTTGTTATGATGTGCATATAGCTATAATTCTATTTGTTCTGACTATTTTGACACCTGTCTACATGTTTTGTTTTGTTGTCTATCTCCGCCTTCTAGACTGTTAGCCCATTGTTGGGTAGGGACTGTCTCTATATGTTGCCGACTTGTACTACCCAAGCGCTTAGTAAAGTGCTCTGCACACAGTAAGTGCTCAATAAATACAATTGAATGAATGAATGAATCCTCGATTTCGCTCTCTCACATCCAATCCATCACCAAAACCTGCCGGTCTTACCTCTACAACATCACCAAGATCCGCCCTTTCCTCTCCAACCGAACCGCTACCTTGCTGTTTCAATCTCTCATCCCATCCTGACTGGATTGCTGCATCAGCCTCCTATCTGCTCTCCCATCCTCCTGTCTCTCCCTGCTTCAGTCTATACTTCACTTTGCTGCCCGGATTACCTTTGCACAGAAATGCTTCGAGCATGTCACTCCCCTCCTCAAAAATCTCCAGTGGTTGCTTGTCAACCTACGAATCAAGCAAAAACCCTTCACTCTCGGCTTCAAGGCTCTCCATCACCTCGCCCCCTCCTACCTCACCGACCTTCTCTCCTTCTACAGCCCAACCCACACCCTCGGCTCCTCACTAACCTCCTCACTTTGCCTCGTTCTCTCCTGTCCCGCCTTCCCCTGGTCTGGAATGCCCTGCCTCCACACATTCCCCAAACTAGCTCTCTTCCTCCATTCAAATCCCTACTGAGAGCTCACCCACTCCAGGAGGCCTTCCCAGACTGAGCCCCCTTTTTCGTCTCCTCCTCCCCCCCCCCGCGCTACCTCCTTCCCCTCTCCATAAATCTGTATGTATTTGTACAGATTTATTACTCTATTTATTTTACTTGTACATTTTTATTCTCTATTGATTTTATTAATGATGTGCATATAGCTATAATTCTATTTATTCTAACGATTTTGACACTTGTCTACATGTTTCATTTTGTTGACTGTTAAGCCCTTCTAGAATGTGAGCCTGTTGTTGGGTAGGGACCATCTCAATATGTTGTCGACTTGTACTTCCCAAACTCTTTGTACAATGTTCTGCACACAAAAAGCCCTCAATAAATACAATTGAATGAATGAAGTAGCAGAGGCGGGATTAGAAACCACTACCTCTGACTCCTAAACCCATGCTCTTTCCACGAAGCCACCCTGCTTCTCTAACAATCACTTTTCCTCCAGTAGGGATGCTTGATTCATTCATTCATGCATTCAATCATGCTTATTAAGCGTTTACTGTGTGCAGAGCACTGTACTAAGCGCTTGGAAAGTACAATTCGGCAACAGAGACAATCCCTACCCAGCAATCTAGAAGGGGGAGACAGACAACAAAACAAGGCACTCTCTGTCAATAAGGCCAAAGTCAGCATAAGGCCAAAGCCAGCATCATGCACCTTCTTAATGTGGAGCCTTCTTCCTTTCTGTCTTACTTCACTGAAATCAGTTTTTGGGATCAAGTACGATCTAAGGAGTCACCCAGACACTATCGTTTTATCAACTTTCTCTGCAAAATAAACAAGAATAAAAAGAAAAATCACAAAGGGAAGAACGGTTCTTGTCACGTAGAGGTCATAAGTTGTCGGTGGAATTTAATGTTGGTAACTTGTACTACCCAAGCGCATAGTACAATGCTCTGCACACAGTAAGCGCTTAATAAATACGATTGAATGAATGAATGAATGACTGAATACTCGATTCCGCTCTCTCATTCACCCCACACATCCAATCCATCACCAAAACCTGCCGGTTTTACCTCTACAAGTTAATGTTGGAATTTAACACAGGCAGCCTGGCATTTCCCCTGCTGGGTACTGCTACCGCTCCTGGTGAGGTGTGGCATAGGGAGCACAGACAACACAGCTCTCTCCAAGTCAGGAGCTTTTATTCTCCCTCCCTCCCGGGAAAGTTCAATACAGCTGTGTGACGTTGGGCAAGTCACTCAACTTCTCTGTGCTTCAGTTACCTCATCTGTAAAATGGGGATTCAGACTGCAAGCCCCCCCCCACCCCGTGGGATAGCCTGATCACCTTGTAGCCTCCCCAGTGCTTAAAACAGTGCTCTGCACATAGTAAGCACTTAATAAATGCCATCATTATCATTATTAATATTATTATAGGACCACTAGGCCAGGTACTGCGCACAGGGCACTTATACTGTTGGGGATTTAACACATCCTTTCAGTTGCATAAGTTCACCCCCGCAGAGACACAGTTAGCTGCCCTTGGACTTCCTGGATGCGCTCCCTCAGGAGTCCTCGGGCTGTCAATCGGGTTCTGTGGCTTCTTGTTGGCTGCTGAGCATGAGGTTACCATCCCTCATTCTCCAATGGTCCCTGTTCACCGCTCTTAGTCCCTCCTCCAACGGTCTGTTGATCTCCACCTCTTGGCCTGATCTTCCATCCTGGAACCATGTGGCCTGGTTGGGGTCAGAACAGGGGGCATCTCCAAGACAACAAGGTTTTGGGGAAACACTAGGCATCAGCGTCAATCCCAAGCTGTAATGGGGCAGGGGTTGGAGGTCTCCTGCAGCAGCAGTGGCTTCAGGTGCCAGAGCGGGGTGCACTCTGGGACTGGGGGATGCGCTAAGACCCTCCGGTGTTGAGGTGTGCATTTTAGACAGGGAAGGCAGTTCTGGGCCTCTGGAGCCAGTAAGACAGTGGAGCCTGGCCGCAGGATTAGTAGAGGGCAGAGGTCCTGGGCTGCTGGAGTCGGGTACACAGCAGAGCCTGAGGAGGGAACGGGGACAGGTACCACTCTTGAAAAAACAGTGAGTCGATGTCTGGGACTTCCTGTCAAGAATTTCAATGCAGTAACATCCTTCCCACTCAGCCACCGGCTCTACAAGGACGCCTTTTTGGCTTTAACTCACATGATGGAAATCTTGTGGTTCTGCTAATCGAAGCCAACTCTGGCTAGGTTGGGCTAACCAGAACTGAAAATCATTCTGTTTCTGTTTTATCTTTCAGCCCACTGTACTTAGGGAATGCCCCCGGATCCTGTACCTGTGACTACCACCTCTATACGGATGATACCCAAATATATATGTCCAGCCCTGACCTCTCTCCATCTCTGCAGTCTCGCATTTCCTTGTGCCTTCAAGACATCTCTACTTGGATGTCCTGTGGTCACCTCAAACTTAACTTTCCCAAAATGGAACTCCTTATCTTCCCACCCAAACCCTCTCCTCCCCTTGAGTTTTCCATCTCTGTAGATGGCACCACCATCCCTCCTGTCTCATAAGCCTGTGACCTTGGTTTTATCTCCGACTCCCCTCTCTCATTCAAACCACAGAGTCAATCCATAATAATAATAATGTTGGTATTTGGTAAGCGCATACTATGTGCCAAGCACTGTTTTAAGCGCTGGGGCAGATACAAGGTAATTAGGTGAGCCCACGTGGGGCTCACACTCTTCATCTCCATTTTACATAGGAGGTAATTGAGACCCAGTCAAGTTAAATGACTTGCCTAAAGTCGCACAGTTGACAAGCAGCAGAGTCAGCAGAGCAGATTAGAACCCAAGACCTCTGACTCCCAAGCCGGGGCTTCGTTTGACTAAGCCACGCTGCTTCCCCAATCCATCACATCCATCCATCAGTCCCTCCATCACAACCTCGCTAAAATCCGCCCTTTTCTTTCCATCCAAACTACTACCATATTAATACAACTCATTTTATTCCTCCTTGATTACTTTATCAAACTCCTTGCTGACCTCTCCGCCCACTGTCTCTCCCCACTCCAGTCCATAGTTCACTTTGCTTCCAAGATAATTTTTCTACAAAAACATTTACAGTACTGTAAACTCCTTGTGGGCAGGGATTGACTAGATCCTGGCAATGCCACTTGCCTGCTTTCTGAACTTGGGCAAGCCACTTGACTTCTCTGTACCTCAGTTTCCTCATTTGTAAAAAGAGGGTGAAATATCTATTCTCCCTCCTACTTATGCTGAGCCCCATAAAGGACAGGGACTGTTTCTGACCTGATTATAACACTTAATACAGTGCTCTGGACATAGTAAGTGCCCAACAAATACCATTGCTGATGATCCCATATCTATTTCAGTAAGGCCTTAACAAATACCATTATTATTATCATATAAAGATTACACCAGGAGAGGCCCCTTTAATAACATAGAGAAAGCATATAAATCAGAGGAGGTTATGTGCTTTGCTTTGCAATATTTGTGCAAAAAATTCATTATTTCATATTTATTGAGTGCTTACTGAGTGAAGAGCACTGTACTAAGTGCTTGAGAAAGTACAATACAACAAAACAATGACATTCCCTACACACAAGGAGATAGGGATAAATAAAACTATAGATATGTAAATAAATGCTTTGGGGCATAGAGGGGGAAGAGAAAACAGGTCAGGGCAATGCAGAAGGGAGTGGGAGACAAGGAAAAGTGGGGCTTAGTCTATAGGGCCTCTTGGAGTAGATATACCTTCAATAAGGCTTTGAAGCAGGGAAGAGTTGTTCTCTGTGGGATTAGACGAGAGAGGATATTCCAGGCCAGAGGCAGGATGAGGGCTAGGGTTTGGTGGCGAGAGAGGCAAGATCAAGGTACAGTAAGAATACTGATACATAGATTGCGTGGCTTATTGGAAAGGGCTTAGTGGTTTAGTGGAAAGTGCACGGGTTTGGGAGTTCTATTCCCAATTCTGCCACTTATCAGCTGTGTGATTTTGGACAAATCACTTCACTTCTCTGGGTCTCAGTTACCTCATCTGTAAAATAGGGATTAAGACCGTGAGCCCCACGTGGGACAACCTGATTACCTTGTATCTACCCCAGCACTTAGAACAGTGCTTGGCACATGGTAAATGCTTAACAAATATCATAATAATTATTATAAGTGATTAGTACAGTGCTCTGCACACAGTAAGCACTCAGTAAATACAACTGAATGAATAAGAATGTTATCACTAGAGAAACAAAGTGTGCAGGCTGGGCTGTAGAAGAAGAGAAGCGAGTTGAAGTAGAAGGGGGCAAGGTGATTTATTGCTGAATTGTACTTTCTAAGCACTTAGTACAGTACTCTGCACACAATAAGTGCTCAATAAAGATGATTGAATGATTGAATAAATGTAGTGCTTTAAAGCCAATGGAGAGGAAGTTTTGTTTGTTGTGGAGATGGATGGGCAACCATTGTATTTTTTGAGGAGTGGAGTGATGTATCCATAACGTTTTTGTAGAGAAGAGATGCGGGCAGCAGAGTGAAGTATGGACTGGAGTGGGGAAAGACAGGAGGCTGGGATATCAGCAAGGAAACTGATGCAGTTATCCAGGCAGGATAGAATGAGTGATTGCATTAAAGTGGTAACAGTATGGATAGAGAGGAAAGGGCAGATTTTAGCGATGTTTTAAAGGAGACAGGACAGGTGTTTTGACAGGATTTAGTGATGGATTGAATACGTGGGATCAGTGAGAGAAAGGAGTGAAGAATAATGCCAAGGTTAAGGGCTTGTGAGACAGGAAGGATCCTGGTGCTATCTACAGTGATGGGAAAATTGGAGGAGGACAGCGTTTGGGTGGGAAGATAAGGAGCTCTTTTTTGGATATGTTAAGTTTGAGGGGATGGGAGGACATACAAGGGCGTCCAAGAGAGGGAGAGAGATCAGGGCTGGAGATGTAGATTTGGGTGTCATCTGTATAGAAATGGTAGTTGAAGCCATGTAGCGAATGAGCTCTCCCAGGAAGTGGGTGTAAATGGAGATTAGAAAGGGGTCCAGAACTAAACCTTGAGGTACCCCAGCAGTTAGAAGGTGGGAGACGGAGGAGGAGTCTGTGAAGGAGATTGAGAAGGAATGCCCAGAGAGTTAAGAGGAGAACCTGGAGAGGATAGAGTCAGTGAAACCAAGGTTGGATAACATTTCCAGGAGCAGAGGGTGGAAGGGTGAAAGGAGAAGAGGGTCCTCAGTATCGAAGGCATCTGAGATATCGAGGAGGATTAGGATGGAGTAGAGGCCATTGGATTTATCAAGAAGGAGATCACTGGTGACCTTTGAGAGGGCGGTTTCTGTAGAGTGAAGGGGACAGAAGCCAGATCGGAGGGTGTCAAGAAGAGAATTGGAGGAGAGGACATGCTCGAGGATTTTGTAGAGGAATGGTAGGAGGGAGAAGGGGTGATAACTGGAGGGAGCTTTGGGGTCAAGGTGGGGTGGTTAAGATAGGGGAGACGTGGGCATGTTTGAAAGCAGTGGGGAAGAAGCCATTTGAGAGGGAATGGTTGAAGATGGCTATTGGGAGGGAAGATGAGAGGGGGTGAGAGTTTTGATAAAGTGCATAGTAAAGGGGTCCGATGAGCATGTGGAGGAGGTGGTTTTAGCGAGGAGGCAGGAGATCTCCTCTAGAGAAACTGCTGGAAAGGATGGGAGAGTTGAAAAGGGGCCCAGAGTGGGGAGGGACTGAGGAGGGGCAGGGGCAATTTTAGAGATCTCACACCTGATGATGTCAATTCTCTTAATAAAGTAGGTGGCCCGGTCACTGGGGGCAAGAGGCTGAGAGGTGGGGAGACAGAGGGCCTGAGGAGGGAGTTAAATGTCTGAAATAACTGGAGAGGGCGATTGGCATGGGTATCAATAAGGGTAGAGAAATACTTTTGCCGGACAGAGGTGAGGGAAGAGATAAGCATGCAAGGATAAACCTAAAGTGAACAAAATTGGCCTGATGTTTAGCTTTCTTCCAGCAGTGCTCTGAGGCTCGAACGCAAGAGCAAAGGAAGTGGACAGTGCCAGTGATCCAGGGCTGTGGGTTAGTGGTAACAGATCAATGAAGGGATAGGGGTGCAAGTTAGTTGAGTTCAGTAGAGAGGGTTGTTGTTGAGAATGTCTGTTTGGTCATCAAGGGTGGTTATTTGGTGTATGGAGGCTATGTGGGTCATGATGAGCTGAGAAAATTGGACGGGGCCCAAAGATCGGGAGTTTCTGAGGGGGAGATAGTATAGATTTACGGGGAGGATGTGTGTAGGAGAGGAGGCAAGTGAGGAGGTTGTGGTCAGATAGAGGGATTTCAGAGTTGGTAAGGGTAGAGATTGTGCAGTCCTTAGAGATGATGAGATTGAGTGTGTGTTCAAGTTGATGAATGGGAGAAGTGGGGTGGAGCAGGAGGTCAACAGAGTTGAGGAGTGATAGAAGGTGGGTAGACGAAGAGTCATCAGGAACATCTATGTGGATATTGAAGTCTGCAACGATTAAAGTGGGCATGAAGAAAGACAGAGAAAGGGATAAAAATGGTTAAAAGTTGGGGGTGGGACTTGAAGGGTGGTAGATGACAGCTACTAGAATATGGAGTGGGTTGTAGAGGTGAATGATATGGGCTTCAAAAGAAGGGAAAGAAAAGGACAGGGGAGGTGGAATGGTGCAAAAGTGACGTTGGAGCACGAGGAGGAAGCCAACACCTCCTCCTTTCCCAGAGAGTCGGGGGAGTGGGAGAAAATGAAGTCCCCTCTGGAAAGAGCAGCAGGGGAGGCCATGTCATCTGGGGAGAGCCAGGTTTCAGTGATGGCGAGGAGGAGGAATGACTGAGACAGGAACAGGTCAAGGATGAAGGAGAGCTCCCCTAGGATGGCAGCAACTGTGGAAAGGGTGGTCATGGAGGGGACAGCGAAAGGGCTGGAAAGGGTTTGGATGGGAGTGAGTTGACAGGACCAGCACAGGGGGAGGGGGATGAAGGGTAGCGCTGGGACAGGAAGGCCAGGATGGGGCAAGAAGGAGGGGTGGGAATGGTGCAAGGGGTGGTGAGGGGTAGGATGGGAGAGGGTTGAGTTATTCTTGAAATCCATTTTGGTGAGAAAATCCACCAAAAGAGGCCTGGAGCCCACAGTAGAGAGAGCTCAGCCCCCACACCATCCAGGGCTCCCATCAAGCCCTGTTCCGGCCAGCCGGGCAGAGCAAAAATGAAGTAGCAACAGCAGCCACAAGCAGTAACAACAGCATTGTGTGACTCCCAAACGTTAGTACATAGCCTTGGATCTCTTTGGAGACAGAGGCCCCAGGGTTTTCAGCTGCCACCCCCCAGCCAGGACCAGCCGCCTGCAGTACCACAAGGCACCTTGCAGGCAGCCTACTTTGACAACCCTTCAAAGCCTGGGAAGGCTACGGTGGCTTGTAAATAAGGCAGGAGGAGAAAACTGCCCACTCCAAGAATGGCTCGTTTACTTGTCCTGGCATTGCTGTTTGCTTCGTTGACTGTTGCTGTTTGCAATCTACTAATAGCCATACATCCCCAGCTAGATTCTGAACCTCATGTGGGACAGACATTCTATTGAGTTACGGTTGTTCCAATTCAGTGATAACCCAGAAGCAGCATGCTGTAGTGAATAAAGCATGGACCTGGGAGCCAGAAGGTCGTGAGTTCTAATACTGACTCTGCCACTTGTCAGCTGTGTGACCTAGGGTAAGTTACTTCACTTATCTGTGCCTCATGTACCTCATCTGAAATATGGGGATTGAGACTGGGAGCCCCATTTGGGCCAGGGACTGTGTACAAATTAATTTGCTTTTATCCATTCCAGCGCTTAATGAAGTAAAGAAGCCACGTGGGTTAGTGGGAAGAGCACGGGCTTGGGAGTCAGAGGTTGTGGGTTCTAATCCAGGCTCCGCTACTTGTCTGCTGTGTGACTTTGGGCAAGTCACTTAACCTCTCTGTACCTCAGTTACCTCATCTGTAAAATGGGGATTAAGACTGTGAACCCAAAGTCGGATAACCTGATAACCTTATATTCACCCCAGTGCTTGGAACAATGCTTGCACATAGTAAGTACTTAAAAAATACCATTACTATTACTATTATTAATAAAGTGCCTGGCAAATATAGTAAGCGCTTAAAAAATACCATCATTATTATTATGATGGTTTTATGCAGACCTATTGAGAGAATGGAGAGAATCCTGTGTGAGGGGAAGACTGCACGGGCTCTTTGACCCCAATGAATCACTCTCTAACAACAGTCAGAGTGGATTTCACCCCAGCAGGAAGTGACTCATAAAATTTCATTCCCAATCCCAGAATGTACTGGGGATGCAGTTTATGTGACTGCCTGTCCCTGACTGATGTAAGAGTGCTGCTGTCCATATAGGTAGCAGAGCTACAGATAACTAGGTTTGAAGGACGAGCTGGTTGCACCTCAAACACGGCAAAAACTCATCACTCTCGGCTTCAAGGCTCTCCATCACCTCGCCCCCTCCTACCTCACCTCCCTTCTTTCCTTCTTCAGCCCAGCCCGCGTGCACCCTCCGCTCCTCTGCCGCTAACCTCCTCACTGTGCCTCGTTATTGCCTGTCCCGCTGTCGACCCCCGGCCTACGTCCTCCCCCTGGCCTGTAATGCCCTCCCTCTGCACATCCGCCAAGCTAGGTCTCTTCCTCCCTTCAAAGCCCTACTGTGAGCTCAACTCCTCCAGGAGGCCTTCCCAGACTGAGCTCCCTTCTTCCTCTCCCCCTCCCCATCGCCTCGCCCTACCTCCTTCCTCTTCCCACAGCACCTGTATAAATGTTTGTACAGTTTTATTACTCTATTGATTTTACTTGTACATATTTACTGTTCTATTTATTTTATTTTGCTAATATGTTTTATTTTGTTGTCTGTCTCCCCCTTCTAGACTGTGAGCACATTGCTGCATAGGGACCGTCTCTATATGTTGCCAACTTGTACTTCCCAAGAGCTCAGTACAGTGCTCTGCACACATTAAGGGCTCAATAAATACGATTGAATGAATGAATGAATGAATGAAACACCATTTCTGGCAGGGTGAAGAGAAATGCGTGGCTGTGGCCAGGTCATACTGTTGATCACATCTGCATACTGTGTGGAAATGGTCTATTACTGCCTGAATGTCAAGTCAGCTCAAGGGCTTGGTCGGGAGGGGAGTGGCCTGGCAGGCCTCGATCTGCTCACTTTTTCTTCCCCTTAGTCTGCCTGATCTGCTAGCTGGTAGGGAAGGAAAGTGCATTCTTTAGCCTCCATCCCTTGACCTATGTGCATGGCCCTCGATCTTCACGTAATGGTGACCACCAGGCACTACGAAGCTCAGAGGGAATTCCAAAATTGACACCTGAGCGGGGAGGAGGCATGGGGAGCGTTCTGCGGGTAGCCTGGGAGATAGGGTTTGACTGGAAGGTGAAATTTCATTATTTATTGCTTTCTTTGCGCAGACCACACCCTTTACAAAGCCCCTGAGAAGAGTACAGTAGTGTTAGTATACATGACCCCTGACCTCAAGAATCTATTGCAGGAGCTTACCAAAAAATGGTTTGGACCATGGATGGCCTTGCCTAGAGCAATGAGGAGTCTGAGAATTATCTTCCAGTTCTAGAGAGAGAGAAGTGTGTGTGTGTGTGTCTGTGTGTTTGTGTGTATGTGTGTGTGAGAGAGAAAGAGAGAGAGAGAGAGAACTGCTGAGTTACTTGGGCCTTTAAAAAAGGTAACCACCTCCTCATTAGAATCAGAAGTGTATAGTCACTATGTGTTGCTTCCTTGATCCTGCCCTACAAAAGATTTTCTTTGAAAAAAAACTGTGATTTCACAATATAGATCACTGTTTGGGAGTTCTATTGGCAATCATCAATGTTTATTCCATTTCTAGGCTGAAAATGAAAACACAAGTTAACTACTAAAGAAAACATCAAATAAATATAGTGTCTACAAGCTTTGAAAATGATATTTCTGTTCTCCTATGAGAGACAGAAACTCCCACTGCTCTAACTGGATCAATAACGAAATGAATGGCATTCTAGACAGAGTCCAAGATGGAGGAAACTACTCAAGTGATGATGGTTTGTACTATGGGTCTCTGACCCCAAAGCACATGGTTTCAGATTCCATTTCAGTATCATTTAGGCTACGGGAAAGGGCCTTTATTATTTCCTCCAAATGGATTGACAAATGCAAAGGGCAGTGTGGAAGCCCTTGAACCCTCATGGTCAGACAATGAGCCAAAGAAACCTGGTGTCATGATTCTTCAGTTTTGGTTTTCAATCCCAAACCACAAAGCTCCATTTTTCCTGAAGTCCCAGAATCCCACCTTTTGGAATTATTGGAGAATCATAGATTCAGCTCCTAATGAGTAGTGGTCCCTAGCCCCATCTGGATCGTGGTTCTGCCCCAGTTCATCCCACTTCTGAGGCAACTGGGTAGGTGGTTGTAAGTTAAATAGGATTTGAAAATGAGAAAAAAATACCCTGAAAAGGAAACAAAGATTGTCCCGTGGTACCAGCGCTATTCTGAAAGGGAAAAACATAAACAGTAAAGGATGCACATTAAAAGGTGATTTTCTAGCCCTGCCTTTTGAGGCTAATAATAACGATGTGTTATTATATTATTATTATAGTATTGGTTAAGTGCTTTCTACGTGCTAATCTCTGTATTAAACGATGGGGTAAATTCAAGATAATCAGGTCAGACACAGTCCCTGTCTCTCAGTGGGGCTCATTGTCTAAAGGGGAGGGGGAACAGGTATTGAATCCCCATTTTATAGATGAGGAAACTGAAGTCCAGAGAAGGCAAATGACTTGCCCAAGGTCACCCAACAGGCAAGAGGCAGAACCAGGATTAGAATTCAGGTCCTCTGCCTCCCAGGCCCATAATTTGGCCAATCAGTCTGTTCATCTCTTGTCTGATTGTTAAAACCCCTGCCACACAAAAGGGCAATTGCTGAAAGGGGCTGACCTCAAATGCCTTATAATAATAATAGTACTTGTTAAGCACTTACTATGTGCCAAGCACTGTTCTAAGCACTGCGGTAGATACAACTCAATTAGGTAGGACACAATCCCCGTCCCACATGGGGCTCACAGTCTTAATCCCCATTTTGCAGATGAGGTAACTGAGGTCCAGAGAAGTTAACTGACTTGCCCAAGGTCACACGGCAGACTTGTGTGGCAGAACCAGAATTAGAACCCAGATCCTTCTGACTTCCGGGCCCAAGCTCTATCCATTAAGAAATGCTGAGTCCCACTGAGCCACCTGTAAAGACTGTACATATCATATAGTGTAATTGTTGCTGTCATTCAAGAAGCTAAATGATCCGAATACTTATTGTTTACTAACCCATGTCAGGGTTGACTACAATTAAAATAAATTAATCAGTTATTTTAATTAATTAAAATGAATTAATAATCATTCATTATTAAAATTAATAAAAATAAAATAAAATCAAGAAAATTAAACCGAAATTTGGACAAGCCAAATGCAATTCAATCCCAAATTTTCTGGTGAGTTTTCTTTCCATCATAGAATTATTAATGGTAATTATTAAACATGTCCTGATTATGATACACATACTGAGCTATTTCTTAGAACTCAAAGTGATGGCCTAGCTGCATTCCAGAGGTAAAATGGTTTCCCGAAGGTCACCCAGTGGTCAGAATTATCCAAGTTAAGCCAGGAAAATCCCAAAATTAATATATGGTTCTTTATTAGAATAGTGCTTTGCACGTAGTAAGTGCTTAACAAATGTCATTATTCTTATTATTATAATAATCATTATTATTATTGTTATTCTTCATGAAAATGCGTTCATGACCACATCAGTGGAAAGAATTCCTTCTGAGAACCAGCGATGACAACTTCAAAATAACTAAGCTCCCAGCTTTCTTCTCTTCCAACAATTATGGCATTTGTTAAATGCTTATCATGTGTCAAGCACTGTTCTAAGAGCTGGGGTAGATGTAAGTTAATCAAGTAGAACTCAACCCATGCCCCACATCGGGCTCACAGTCTTAGGATGCTGGGACTGAAGGGAATGATGAGGATAATGGAGCTGGTGACAGCATTTTTCAGTCAAATCTTTCCCTTAGTACCAACAGTAGTTATTTATAATGGACCTACGGTATTCAACACACTATACTAAATGCTGGGGAAAAGGCTGGTGAGAATAGATGCAGTCCCTGGACCCCAGAAAGCTCACAATCTAAAGAATGGTGGTGATGATGATGATATTGATAATAATAGTAACAGTTCCCTCACTACTGAGATTTAGGAGTGAGCGAATTTGAATTGTTGGCATACCTTTTTTATAAACTTCACTGGAGCCATCTGGGGACATGACAAAATAGATTAATTCCTCAAGCATACAGGGTCCTGAAACTTGAATTTCCTTCTGTAGGTTGTCAGTGCTACTGCCTTCATTACAGCTCTGGTTAGTGTAAAGAATTGAAGAATAAATGAAAGGGCAATTCAGAGATCAGTGACCAGGACCTGGGATTTTTTAAATGTTATACCAAAGGTTTGGGTGTAAAATTCACATGCCTGTCATTTCATTACAAAATCATGTTCTTGTATAGAACACAATGATTGAATTATAGGGAAAACGAGCTCTGCTGCTACATTTGATCAGGTTTACCATCTATTTCAGTGTCCTTGTGGAATTCTGGCTTCTCTCCAGTTTTGACTGCGTGGGGAGCGTGGGAAAGATGGGGAGTATGTGCACACAAACCGTACCCAACGGCTCAAGGCCAAACAGACTCAACAACAGGAGATAAAGGGACCAGGGCAAGAAAAACAAGCTTGCACCTGCAAAGCTCGGAGGCAACCTCAAGGCCATATCCACAGCCAGCAATGGTTGGCAACGGGTGGCTGGGGGCCAGCCAGAGCAAACGCTTCGTGATGGACAGAGCTGTTGCTAGGCTAGTGGCTGGAGGGTGGCGAGTGAGTGTGCTACATGGCCTGAGAAAATCCTGCCCCCAGGCAACGGGGGGTATAAGAGACGAACAAGACAAGGGGCGGGCACGCACGCACACGCACACACACACACAGGTGCCCTCTCTCCCTCCTTTTCTCTCTCTCTCTCTCGTACTCTCTCTCTATATTAACTATGTAATCGCTGATAGCAAATAAACGGCAACCAAGCTTTGCACCTCTGGCTGACTCTTCCTGGTGTGAACGCGCGGCCTGCGTCCGGAGACGTCCGAAGACCCGGAGAGGGTAAGAACCCGAGAGTTGCCCCCGAAACCCCGGGGAGCAACGACTGGCGCCCAACGTGGGGCTCGGGTACCCCCATAGGGGAAGATCAGGGAGAGTGCCCCGTAGGCCAGGTAGCTAAAGGTCAGGCGGGAAGATGGGGAAAGTACGATCGCTGCCCATATATAAACCAGAAGATAAGGAATTGTACACCCGGCACTGTTACAAGATATTGAAAAGTAAAGGGGTAAAGATTGAGCTGAAAACAATAAGGGAATTTATAGGGAAGGTAACTATGACCTCCCCGTGGATACTTGATTCTGGGATCACGGAGGAGAGATGGGACGTTATTGGGGAACAGATGACGGCCTATGAAGACTCCCACCCGGGGGAGCTAAAGGACGTGGACTTTCTTATACACGGTATCCTCCGTGCGGCCTTTCAAGGGCCAGAGAGACTCGTTCGTAAGTTTGACGCGACCTGCCAGACTGACAAGGAGGAAGCGGGGCAGAAAAGAGGAGTACCAGAGGCTTCGGTCCCGGGAGCCACTTGGGCTGAAGTCCGATGCCTGGCCCCAGTGGAAATCCGACCAGGGGACACTGTAAACGTCCCAATACAGCCCCTCCCCTGGAGGGCCCTAGTGGTGGGGCTTCAGACAAGAGCGGCGGGGGTCGTTCATTCGTCCGAACGGGGGGAAGGGCCCGGGAAGATTCCCCTCACTAACCATCATCCGTATGGTATATACCTGGGGTCGGGAATGGTCATTGCTCGCGCTACGCCCCTTGACCCCCCGCCCCCTGATCCCCCGCCCCCAGCTATTGGAATAATACAAGAAATTACCCTTGATAAACCGTGGCGGACCCTCTTGGTTGAGGGAAAGCCCCTTAAAGGGCTCCTGGACACCGGGGCCGATCGCTCTGTTATTCAGGATTGCTGCTGGGCAGCGGAGTGGCCCCTAGCAAACCACTCGATGGGGGTGCAAGGTGTGGGTGGACTGCAAGCCGCAAGAGAGGCGGGCCGTTCGTTGATTTGGTCTTGCCGGGGAAGGCAAGGTGCGTTCGTCCCGCTGTGCGTTCAAGGGCTCCGTATGAATCTGTGGGGTAGAGATGTTCTGCAGGGGCTGGGAGCCCGCCTTATAGATGAAGCTGATCCTTTTTAGGTGGGGCCACTGGGTTCCGGGGCTTGTCAACACCCCCACTGGTATGGCTTCCACACCCACCGGTATGGGTGGACCAGTGGCCCCTGACCAAGGACAAGCTGCAGGCGCTGAGGGAACTAGTTGCGCACCAATTTGCACAGGGGCACCTAGAGGAATCGTTCAGCCCCTGGAACGCCCCCGTATTCGTTATAAAAAAGAAAGCCGCGGGGAAGTGGCGCTTCCTCATGGATTTAAGAAAAATCAATGCGCTCATTGTGCCAATGGGACCCCTACAACCCGGATTGCCCTCCCCTAACATGATTCCAAAAAATCACCAGATCCGGGTCATAGACATTAAGGACTGCTTTTACAGCATCCCGTTACACCCTGACGACAGGGTGAAGTTCGCTTTTACTGTCCCGAGCCCGAATTTCGAGGAACCAGCACTCCGGTACCAGTGGAAGGTGCTGCCACAGGCAATGTCTTGTAGTCCCACCATATGCCAGTGGTTCGTGGGGCAGATACTCGCCCCTTTCCGCAAGGAATACCCGGGGGCGACGATCGTCCATTACATGGACGACATCCTTCTGGGTATGCCAGACCAGGGACGGGTACAGACGCTCACCCGGCGGGTGGTGGCTGCCCTCGCAGCCCAGGGTTTATTCGTAGCACCTGAGAAGGTACAAGAATCAGCCCCGTACACGTACCTTGGGTTTGACGTCACCGAGACCCGGGTGACTCAAAGACCACCCCAAATTGACCCCCGAAAATATGTCACGTTAAACGATATGCAGGGTTTGGTAGGGAGGATTCAATGGATGTGCGCGAGAACGCCCATCCCCTCCGCCCTCATGCAACCCCTGTACGATCTCCTAAAAGGAGACCCCAATCTTAAATCGCACCGCGCATGGACGGAGTCTGCAAAAAGCGCACTCCAAGAAATCACATAGCGGTTGGCGGGTAGCCATACTTGTCGAGCTGAACCCCACCTCCCCATGGAGGTCACGATATTTCGGGAGGGTAGCTTTTTCGCGGCTATACACCAAGGAACTGAGATTCTCGAATGGTGTTATCCTCGGAACCCCTCCCGTGTTCTCCCAAAGGAGACTGAGCTTCTCGGTCGCTTTTGCCACAACGCCATACAGAGGGTAGTGGCGCTTTCAGCCACTTACCCTATAGTCCATGTCGGGATAGCCATGGGAGACCTTGAGGCGATAGCCAGGGACAGCTTCCTGTGGGCCATGCTCCTACAGCAGGCCACCTTTACGGAACGCTCCCCGTTGACTCTTAGCCACTTATACGAGGGATCGGACATTCTGACCCCTCGGGTGATCTCCGATACTCCGGTCGGAGGAGACAATGTCTTTACGGACGCCACCAAGGAACACCGGGCGGCAGTTTTCAATCAGACCACCGGTGCCTTGTCGGTGCTTGACACACCATACGGCTCGACTCAGCGAAATGAACTTTTCGCTATCATATGGGCAATGACTAACTACCCCCAGGCGATCAACATTATTTCGGATAGCCTGTACGCCGTTAATCTTGCCCGGCGAATCGAAACCTCCATACTTTTCGACAGGTACTCGGAGATTGGGAACATGATCTCTCGGCTTCAGGCTGCCGTAGCGGCTAGGGAATGTAAGGTATACCTCATGCACGTCCGTTCCCACACGGACGGACAAGGGCCGATCTTTGACGGCAACCGCACTGTGGATGCCAGCCTACACCCCACAGGGCCGTCGCTAATGGGGCTGGATGCGGCGGTTGCGGCGCATAGGGAGTTCCATCTCCCGGCCTCCTCGCTCTGCCGGCTGTATAGGGTCACTAGAGAGGAAGCCCGGTCTATTGTCCGGCGCTTTACTCGCTGTCTTCCGTTCACCCCACGGCCGGCAGGGTCGACGGGTGTGAACCCCCGGGGGCTCACGCCGAACGAGCTGTGGCAAATGGATGTCACCCATTGGGGGACCTGCACAATTCATATGACCATTGACACCTTCTCCGGATTCATGCTGGCGACACGCCAAGCAGGAGAAGCCGCAAAACATGTGCAAAACCATTTGTACCATTGCTTTGCCACTATAGGCACACCCCAGGAGATACAGACGGATAATGGCCCCTGCTATGTCTCCAAAGCCATGTCCCTCTTTTTCTCCTCCTTTGGCATCTCCCATGTTACCGGGATACCTTACAACCCTAATGGTCAAGGTATAGTGGAAAGGGCGAACAGGACGCTGAAAACTCTCCTGCAGAAGCAGGGGGTGGGGAAGCGGGTCACGCAGTGCACCCTAGACAAGGCAACGTACACCCATAACTTTCTATCTGTTGATCGGGAGACGGGACTCTCCCCCGCCATGCGGCAACTCTGCCACAGGTCCACGACCGTGGGACCCCGGAGCCATCACCCGCACGCACGCACTATGGGGCGAGCGATGTGGCGTACTGTGGAGGGCGATTGGCGCAGTCCTGATCCGGTACTAATTCGGGGTCGAGGATATGCTTGTATCTCCACAGGTGACGGCCCCGTTTGGATCTCCTCGCGACACCTCCGCCTCGTCGAGGAAGACGATGCCCAGCCGCAGGGGAAGTCTCAGTGCCCTGATTTCCCTCCTCCTCCCCCTCCTTCCCCTTCCCCTTCTTCTTCCCGGGGGCGCGGTGGGGAGGGAGGCCGGGACGCGGATTAACTGGACTGCTCTGGTAAATAGCCGCCTGAAAGGTGTTGAGGAGCAGAGCGGGGTTTGGAGGTGGGCCCTCCTCGCCAATGCGCCTTTGTTAGGCATGGTCTCCTGGAGGGAGGACTCCCCCCAACTCTCATTTCGAGGGAACGTGACCAAGCTCACGGGCCAGCACCGGGGTCAGTCCCCAGACACTGACCAGCGTGAGATCCATATTCGGGGCGCTATCTTGCTCAGCACTGGTCCCCCCATATGCTGGTACACCGGCAATGGGGCTTTCTCGAACCAGCCCGAGGTGACCAGATCTTGCTTGCGGTTGCTAAATTTCACTTCTACGCTTGAAGTCAACATACCCCAAGGTCAGGGGCACCGCACACACCGAAACCTTACCCTGTTGGGGATCCACGGCACACTTCAGTGCACCCCCTGCGGCACAAAATCCAGCGAGGGAAGCGGGGGGTACTTCGGCTATATCCGAAATGCGAGCTCGCTCCCCGGTCCCGGGAGAATGTGCGCCGAGGGTCGGGGTGGGGTTTGGATGCCTCTGACTGACTGTTCCACGGGCATATTCCGCTGTATTCCCCATAGTGATAACGGTACCCTCCTGCTCTCCTGGGATGACCACATTGGGGACCGCACATATACAGAGGCGGCCGCCCCAGGGCTTTACGCGCTACCGTGGGGGACGCATCACCCCGGTCTCTGGAAAGCCTTTACTTCCCTGCGCTCCCCCACCGCGACTGTTAGGGTCCGCTCGTGCGCCTGCCCTGACGGGGCGACGTGCCAGGATTACCCTTTCTCGGTGTATTGTATTATTTTCCGTGAGGGTCTGAACGTTTCCCTGCACTTGCAGGGCAATTGTGCCGACCATGATTATGCCTTTCAAGGGAACGCCCTTATCCCTGCCCCTTACGCGCTTATGGCCTGCCCAAGTACTGACCCCAGCTGGAACCTTACTGCCTCCCGGTCAGCTTATGGCGACTTTTCCTTGTCCACCACGGGTTCCTCACGATGCGTCCTTATGTCTCGGGCGCGACCCATGACCACGGGGGGTGCGGCCGATTACGCCGTTTGGCTGGTCCGGCGGCCCCGCTACACCCTTATACCCGTTAAGTCCGCTGACCCTTGGTTTTCCCAGGCCTCCGACCATCGATGGCACACCCTAGCGACCCGCTTGCGCGGCTTGCGCGCCCGCAGGGAATTATTTGAGGCCATGCTGGGTATCGCGAACCTGGCGTTTTCCGCCTTCCAGGAATGGCAAATCCTGAATCTGTACGATCGGACTGGTTTCCTCGCGTCTCAGCTCTCGGCCTTCATGCACTCCACCCAACTGGCGTGGGGGGTTCAGCGTCACCTGGACGCTTCCCTGCAGCAGGAGCTGATCGGCCTTGAGCACGTGATCGAGACGCTCGGCGACGAGGTTCGCCTCCTGTCCCTACGGCAGGCGGTGAAATGCGACTACCGGTATCGGCATGTCTGCGTGCTTCAGCTCCGATGCAACGCCACCAACTCTTCGTTCCCTGCCTCCTGGGACGGAGTGAAGAAAAACCTGGAGGGACTTTTCCTGGCCGCCAACGTGACCGGCGAGTTACAGGAGCTGTGCCGCCTTATTGATGAGCTCAACGCCCAGTCGCTGCGCTTCCCCAAGGCTTGGGACGACGTAGGCCGCGGGGAGGACGCGGTGGAGAAACTTTGGGACTGGATTAAACGCGTGATGCCCGGGGGATTGGCCCCTTGGCTGGTCTCGGTCCTTGCCGCCACTGGGGGGGGGGGGTTTGCTTTTGCTCATGTGCCTCCCGTGCCTCCTTCGTCTCTTTTGCTCCAGTGTTGCCCGGGTGGTCCGCGAGCTTCAGGTCGAGATGCTCCCATTGCGCGGACGCCCTTAGCGGTCCCCGCCATAACGGGAGGGGGACACGTGGGGAGCGTGGGAAAGATAGGGAGTATGTGCACACAAACCGTACCCAACGGCTCAAGGCCAAACAGACTCAACAACAGGAGATAAAGGGACCAGGGCAAGAAAAACAAGCTTGCACCTGCAAAGCTCGGAGGCAACCTCAAGGCCATATCCACAGCCAGCAATGGTTGGCAACGGGTGGCTGGGGGCCAGCCAGAGCAAACGCTTCGTGATGGACAGAGCTGTTGCTAGGCTAGTGGCTGGAGGGTGGCGAGTGAGTGTGCTACATGGCCTGAGAAAATCCTGCCCCCGGGCAACGGGGGGTATAAGAGACGAACAAGACAAGGGGCGGGCACGCACGCACACGCACACACACACACAGGTGCCCTCTCTCCCTCCTTTTCTCTCTCTCTCTCTCGTACTCTCTCTCTATATTAACTATGTAATCGCTGATAGCAAATAAACGGCAACCAAGCTTTGGACCTCTGGCTGACTCTTCCTGGTGTGAACGCGCGGCCTGCGTCCGGAGACGTCCGAAGACCCGGAGAGGGTAAGAACCCGAGAGTTGCCCCCGAAACCCCGGGGAGCAACGTGACTGATTGGTGATTTTTATGCAATTCTGAAGGCTAAACCCTCTCTGCTCCATTCATTCATTCATTCAATCGTATTTATTGAGCGCTTACTGTGTACAGAGCGCTGTTCTAAGCGCTTGGGAAGTACAAGTCGGCAACATATAGAGACAGTCCCTACCCAACAACGGGCTTGCAGTCTAGAAGGGGGAGACAGACAACAAAAACAAAACATGTAGACAGGTGTCAAAATCGTCAGAATAAATAGAATTGTAGCTATAAGCACATCATTAACAAAATAAATAGAATAGTAAATCTGTACAAATATGCTCCACTGCTTCCCACCCAGCACACTCCACACCTACCCCTGATGGGAAACTCTACTTTGCCAAAATGGCTCTTTTGACATATAGTGGTCATATCTAAGGGCTGTCAGTGGCCCCAGAAACCGAGCACAAGTGTTCAGTTGGACTGTGCCAAGATGGAAAACAGAGGGTGATAGGGAGAGGAAGAAGGTACACCCCTTACTGTTAGACAAAAGAAGGAAACACGTGGAATTAAGAATACATGGAGCAAGAAGGAGAAGGGACTGAGGATAGAATCAGTGTATGCCAAATTGCCTTGAATAAAGCCTGAAATCCAGGCCCCGAGGCAATGCTACAGTGTACGTCTAACAATGTAAGGCAATGGAATAACCCAAGCATAATTGATTGAGGAATCTTTGCATTCTTCTCTCTGAGAGCTTTGCAGCAAGGCACATTAAAGGATCCCCAGGGGCGATCTACAAAGAGACAATGAATGCTAGTTTGTTCCAGAGGACTATCACAGCAAAAGGCAAACGGTATCTTCTTCAAACAAGCCTTTTTGAGTCAGCCTGGCCCAAATCCACATCCCTACACTCTTGCTTTCAGGACAAATTGATTTAATTTTCAGGACTGTCACTCTTAAATGGAAGTTTAGGAAAAAACACGGTTTTCGAGTTATTCGTACATTTTTTGCTGTCAGCAAAGCTTCTTCTGCCCTGTTTCTCTACATTATGTTAAGAGTCGAACACAGTCTTTTGAAATACCTCACTTTTATCCATGTAACCACGAAACCGGTGACAGAGGAAGTGTAAGTGGTGAGTAAAAATGCCTTTTTCCTTCCGGGATTTTCACACTTTTTTCTAGCAACCTGTTCTCCGCTATTTTAGGGGCTAGTGAGGAAAGGTCACCAATGATCTCCTTCTTGCCAAATCCAACGGCCTCTATTTCATCCTAACCTTCCTCTACCTTTCAGCTGCCTTTGACACTGTCTACCATCCGCTGCTTTTGGAAACCTTATCCAACCTTGGCTTCACTGACACTATCCTTTCATTCTCTGCCTTTCTCTCTGGTGCCTCATTCTATTTGATGAGCTCCTCCTCTGCCTCCCACCCATTAACGGTGGCGGTCCCTCAAGGTTCGTTTCTGGGTCTCCTTCTATTCTCCAACGAGACCCACTCCTTTGGGGAATTCATTCGCTCATTTGGCTTCAACTACCACCTCTATGAGGATGATACCAAATCCACATCTTCAGACCTGATCGCTGTCCCTCTCTGCAGTCTCACATTTCCTCCTGCTTTCAAGACTTCTCTCCTCCCGTCACCTCAAACTTAATAAGTCTAAAACTTAAATTCTCATCTTCCCTCCCAAATCCTGACCTCCCCCATGACTTTCTAAACACTGTAGATGGCACCACCATCTTTCCTGTCGTACAAACCCATTATCTTGGCGTATCCTTGACCCCTCTCTCTCATTCAACCTACATATTCAATCCATCACTAAATCCTGTCGATTCTACCTTCACAACATCACTAAAATCTGCCCTTTCCTCTCCGTCCAAGCCGCAATCATGCTAATCCAATCACTCATCCTATCCTGCCTGGATTACTGTATCAGCCTCCTTGCTGATCTCCCTGCCTCCTGTCTCTCCCCACTCCAGTCAATACTTCACTCTGCTGCCTAAATCATTTTTTAATAAAAATGTTCAGGCCACATTTCCCCACTTCTCAAGAACCTCCAGTGGTTGCCCATCCACCTCTTCATCAAATCGAAACTCTTCACCATTGGCTTTAAAGCTCACAATCACCTTGCCCACTCCTACCTCACCTCACTACTCTCCTACTACAACCCAACCCACACACTTCACTCCTCCAATACTAACTTTCTCACTGTACCTCGATCTTGTCTATCTCACTGTCAACCTCTCGCCCATGTCCTGACCCTGGCCAGGGAATATCCTCCACCCTCAAATCCAACAGACAATTACTCTCCCCCTCCTCAAAGCCTTACTGAAGGCACATCTCCTCCAAAAGGCCTTCCTTGACTAAGCCTCCTTTCCTCATCTCCCATTCCCTTCTGCATCGCCCTGATGTTCTCCCTTTATCCACCCCCCAGCCCCACAGCACTTATGTACATATCTGTAATTTATTCATTCATATTAATGTCTGTCACCCCCTCTAGACTGTAAGCTCATTATGGGCAGGAAATGTGTCTATTATTGTATTGTTCTCTCCCCCGTGCTTAGTACAGTTTTCTACACACAGTAATCACTCAAACGATATGATTGACTGACTGACTGACTGAGAGACTCCACTCCTTTTGTTGCATTCTCCAGGTCATTTAAAAATCTTAATAAACTTTAATCCTAGCCTACGTTTCCCGTTTAACTTTAAATTATGAATGTACTACTTAAATGCTCTCTCTATATTTAATGGAATTTGTAAAGTGCTTAGCAATCAAGGATTGTTCTAAGCTCTGGGGAAGATACAAATGAATCAGACTACACTACAATCAGACCTTTTCCTGCATGGGGCTCCATTCTAAGTAAAAGGAAGAACATGCAACCTCTTTTCTCGCCCTTTTCAATCAGTGGTATTTATTGGGCACTTAACTATGTGCCGAACACTCTATCTCCATCTCTGTTTCTCATGTCACGTCAGACGAATGTGAGCGGCTCTCTCATTTCCCGGCTTAGTGACCAACTGTTTAATCGGAGCCCCTCCCATCCTTGCCTGATTTGACAAAGCACTTTCTGCAGTTGTTTGCCCCTCTAGATCACTTGGCATTTAGTACAGTGCTCTGCACACAGTAAGCGCTCAATAAATACGAGTAAATGAATGAATTTAAATCCCAAGTCTCTAAGTACTCTAGTACTCTCCCCGTTCCACAACACTTCTACTTGTTTACTATGTGCCAGGCACTGTACTAAGCAATGGGATAGATACAATCCCATCACGTAGAATGCAGTCCTTGTCCCAAATGGGACTCACAGTCTTAATCTTTATCTATGTATCTTTGTACAGAAACCCTCTGGGTATGTCACTCCCCTCCTCAAAAATCTCCAGGGGTTGCCTCTCAACTGACGAATCAAGCAAAAACTCCTCACTTTCGGCTTCAAGGCTCTCCATCACCTCGCCTCCTCCTACCTCACCTCCTTTCTCTCCTTCTACAGCCCAGCCCATACCCTCCACTCCTCTGCCATTAACGTCCTCACTGTGCCTCGTTCTTGCCTGTCCCTCTGTCGACCCCCGGCCCAAGTCCTTCTCTGACCTAGAATGTCCTCCCTCCACATATCCACCAAGCTAGCTCTCTTCCTCCCTTCAAGGCCTACTGAGAGCTCACCTTCTCCAGGAGGCCTTCCCAGACTGAGCCCCCCTTTTCCTCTCCTCCTCCCCATCCCCCCTGCCCTATCTCCTTCCCCTCCCCACAGCACTTGTATATAATTGTACAGATTTATTACTCTATTTTACTTGTACATATTTGCTATTCTATTTATTTTGTTAATGATGTGCCTATACCTATAATTCTATTTGTTCTGACGATTTTGACACCTGTCTACATGTTTACTTTTGTTTTCTGTCTCCCCCTTCTAGACGGTGAGCCAGCTGTTGGGTAGGGACCATCTTTATATATTGCCGACTTGTACTTCCCAAGCACTTAATACAGTGCTCTGCACACAGTAAACGCTCAATAAATACGAAGGAATGAATGAATGAACACAGTTAGTGCTCAATAAATACCACTGATTAATCGATAAGTGATGTGGGGATAAAGGGTGTATACTAGTGATAAGAGCAGAAGGCTGGGAGTCACTTGCCTGCTGTATGAACTCTGACAAATCACTTAAATTCTCTATGACTCAGTTTCCTCATCTGTAAAATGGGCAGTAAAATATCTGTTTCCTTCCTCATGGATTATGAGCCCCGTGAATGACAGGAACTGTGTCTGATCTAAGAATAAAAATTATTGTTGTTGTATTTGTTAAGCACTAAGCAGTGCCAAGCACTGTTCTAAGTACTAGGGTAGATACAAGGTAATCAGGTTGTCCCACGTGGGGCTCAGTCTTAATCTCCATTTTACAGATGAGTAACTGAGGCTCAGAGAAGTTAAGTGACTTTCGTGAAGTCACATAGCTCATAAGTGTCAGAGCCAGGATTAGAACCCATGATTTCTGACTCCCATGCCCGGGCTCTTTCCATTAAAGCATGATTGGGCTTCATCCATTCCAGTGTTTGGAACATAGTATTGCTCAACAAATACCACAAGTAGTATTCAAATCTGATGAATCGAACATAATATTGTTACTATGGTATTTACAGTCTAATAAAAAATGTGTAACCTAAAACTGGCTGTGTGTCATCAATCAATCGATCATTCAATGGTAGTTATTGAGCACTAATTATCAATGAATCGTATTTATTGAGCCCTAAGTGCATTCATTCATCCATTCAGTCGTATTTATTGAGCACGTACTGTGTGCAGATCACTGTACTAAGCACCAATAATAAAAATAATAATGTTGTGTTTTGTTCAGCGCTTACTATGTTCCAGGCAGTGTTCTTAGTGCTGGGGCAGATGCATGGGAATCAGGATGCCCCACGTGGGGCTCACAGTCTTCATCCCCATTTACAGATGAGGTCACTAGGGAGAGTATAGTACAACTAAATTGGTTGACATGTTCCTTGTCTACAAGGAGTTTATACTCTAGAAGGGGAAGCAGCCATTGATTAATCAAGCCATCAATCAGTGGCATATATTGAGTGCTGACCATGTGCAAAGAACTGTACTAAGCACTTGGGAGAGTCAAATATATGTCACCATGATCTTGCCCATCAGAAGAAGGTAGGAATAGTAGTAAAAGTATTTGCAAGAGCTTCCTGTGTGAAGATTTGACACATTTGTAGTGGTTAAAAACGGTCTTCTCCTACTCAGCTAGGACATCTTATCTCTGGGAAGGAAATGGTCAACAGCACGGTGGTGAGGAAATTCCTCCTGCTAGGATTCTCTGAGGTTCGGGAGCTAAAGCTGGTCCAGGCCGCGCTGTTCTCCTGGTCTACCTGGCGGCCCTGACGGGGAATCTCCTCATCGTCGTCGTCACCATCCTCGACAGGCACCTCCGCACCCCCATGTACGTCTTCCTCAGGAACCTGTCCGTCCTCGACCTCTGCCTAATCTCCGTCACCGTCCCCAAATCCATCTACAATTCCCTGACCGACCGCAGAGAAATCTATATCCCGGTTTGCATCTCTCAAGTCTTCTTAGTAATCACTCTTGCGAGTGTCAAAGTGGCCCTTCTAAGGCGATGTCCTACGACCGCTACGCGGTCATCTGCTGCCCCCTGTGCTACGAGGTCATCATGGACCGAGGGGCCTATGGGAAAATGGCCCCCGCCTCCTGGCTGGGTGGTAAAGTGAGTGCCACCATGCAAGCGGCCGCCACCTTCTCCATCGGCTTCAGCGGGTCAAACGTGATCTTCCATTTCTTCTGTGACACTCCCCAAATGATGGAACTTCCAGGCTCCAGTGGGAACCTCCAGGAGATTGAGGTCCCGGTCTTCTACACCATTCTGAGTGTCTCATGCCTCGTCTCCATCGTCATCTCGTACGAGCGCATCTTCCGGGCCGTTCTGAGGATGCCGGGCACCAAGGGCCGGGCCAAAGCCTTCTCCACCTACCTGCCCCACCTCGACGTGGTGATTTTATTAATCTCGACGGTAACCGTCCCCCACCTCAAGCTCCTCCTCCCCCTGGACCTGCTGTCATCCGTGTTCTACACCGTGGTGCCTCCCGCCTGAACCGCCTCAGCCTGAGGAACCGGAACATGATGACCACCCTGAGGAGGGTGCTGGGAGTGAGAGGATGGCTCTGAGAAACACAGACATATGAAGTTCGTCCTGGGGACGGGTACCTTTGGGGTAAAAATCCTATATGAAACACATCACCTTCTTCTATGGAAGGCTCAGACAATCGATCACTCAAACTATCAGTTTTTTAACGATAGTTGTTTAGCCTTTACTATGTGCCAGGCACCAAACTTAGCTCTGGGGTAGGTACAAACCCATCAGGTTGGACACAGTCCCTGTCCCACATGGTAATCACTCACAGGTCACTAGTGGGACCCTGAAACAAACACCATTTAATGATATCGATGGTATTTAGTGAGCACGTACTGTGCAGAGCACTGTACTAAGCACGTGGGACAATACAGCATTGTTGGTAGGAACATTCCCTGCTCACATCGAGCTCACAAACTATGTAAGCAAGAAACCCTGAACTAAGCCACACAGACACATAATTATGGAGCAAAGCATAGAAGCCTGAGTAGAAGTGTGAAGAGTGCACAGTGCATGATGTCAGAAAGCCCTGAGTTCTAATCGCGGCTCCACCACTTGCCTGTTGTGTGACCTTGGTCAAGCCACTTCAATTCCTTATGCCTCAATTACCTCATCTGAAAAATGGGGATTAAGACTGTGAGCCCCAAGTGGGACAGGGGCTGTGTCCAACCTGATTAGTTTGCATCGACCCCAGCCCATAGTATAGTATCTGGCCCATAGTAAGTGCTTAATAGCAACAACAAGAAGCAGGAGAAGGAATCAGAAGCAGTCAAGGGTGTATCTGTAAACAGACTGATCTTTTACTCAGCGGAAACTAAAGTCATAAAAGGAAAATGAGAGACTCTGAACTCTTTGCAGTGCACCCAGAACGCCCCACATCAAGTACGATTCTATTAATGCCAAGCTAAACAAGAGCCAAGGAGGGAAAGAGAGCCTGCAGCCATAAGAATTGGGATCTGGTGGGAGCACCGGGTGGGAACAATTCAGAAAGATGGTGGTCCAGCTATTCTCTGGACCTTTGCGAGAAGATCCAGATGAAGGCCTTCCCTGAATAAGTCCCCCTTTCCTTCAGCTCCCCCTCCAGTCCACATCACCCCAACTCACTCCCTTTGCTCTTCCCCCCTCACTCTCCTCACACCACAGAACTTATGTTTTTATGTATATATGTATAATTTTATTTATTTATATTGATGCCTGTATACTTGTTTTGATGTGTACGTGTCTATAATTTTATTTCTTGATATTGATGCCTGTTAACTTGTTTCGATGTCTGTCTTCCCCCTTCTAGACTGTAAGCCCTGTGTGGGCAGGGATTGTCTCTCTTTATAACTGAATTGTTCTTTCCAAGCGCTTAGTACAGTTCCCTGAACTCAGTAACCACTCAATAAATACAATTGAATGAATGAATGAAAGGATGAAGATCAAGGATGAAGACCCTTGTCACGCTGTCCACCCCATTATTCATTAATTCACTCAATCATATATATTAATAGTAATAATGGTATTTATTATGTGCTTACTATGTGCCAAACACTGTTCTAAGCACTGGGGTAGATAAAAGGTAATCAGGTTGTCCCCTGTGGAGCTCACAGTCTTAATCCCCATTTTACAGATGAGGTAATAGGCACAGAAAAGTTAAGTGACTTACCCAAAGTCACACAGCTGACGAGTGGCACAGCCGGGATTGATTAATTTGAGAATGCTTTCAAGTGCTCGGAAGCTGATAGCTAAGGCATCTCTCTCCCCAAGGCTCTCTCCCCGGAGTCCCCGCTCTGGCCGCCTCTGTGCCCAACTAATTGTTACAGCTGGACTGCGTGAGAATCCCAAGGGGGCCCTCCCCATCTGTGCCAACATATCTGTCTCTTTGGAATCCCGTCCTCCGGAAATATGGGTTCTCCCAAGCCCCAAATGTGAAGATCACCTGGAGAGACGTTCTAGTCCTTATCTCCTGATTGCCTCTCTCAATTCCCGCGATCCTACAGAAAGGGCAGTAGCACCCTGAAAAGACGAAGAAATGTGGAACAGAGGAGGTGGAGGTATTAAATTGCCTTACACGTCGGCCTAACCCACGACCGTGTTCCCGTCGGCCACCCACTCCTGGAGAGATTAGGAAAAAGGGGCAGGGAGATAATCCTTTCTATGCCTCCCATTTTAGCTGTTTCCAGCTCAGCTTCCTTCTCCCCTCCTCATTTACAAGGCTGAGGATGGAATCTCCAACACTGACTCCTACTCAGCCCATCCAGTGGAATCATTTCTCCGGAACAGAGTGGAAATCTGTTTGCCTTTTCTTCGCACCAGTACTGGTGATTAGGGATGAAACAAAGACCCCTACACTGCCCCCGGCCAATCTGTAGCCTCTATGGTATTTGGGAAAATGGTAATTGGATATATGTGCTACTAATCCAGAGTACATATTGAGCAGTTCTCTGTGCAGAGCGGGGGAAAGTGAAATATAGGGCAGGAACTCTATGGTCGAGGAGTTTACCGTCTAGTTTGCCCTGTGTGGCTTACTCCTGCCCCTGCCTCAAACCTCCTTCCTGCCTGCAAAATCCCTGATGTGGAATAAATCAGGGAGAAAATCTGAATCAGGGAGAATTACTAACCCTGCTCCAGTCAGAGATGGTCCACTACTAAATGTGAGTCCAGAAGTGGCTTGGGAGAGAGCCAAGGGAAGCAAGAGTGGGAGCTGAGGTTCTCATTGAGCTCGGGGAACTGAGGAGTGGAAGGCGCTAAGGAAGAGCTGAGGGGTGAGAAGTAGCGTAGGCTAGCAGATAGAGCCAAGGCCTTGGAGTCTGAAGGACCTGGGTTCTAATTCCGCCTCAGCCACTGTCTGCTGTCTGCCGTGTAACGCTAGGGCAAATCACTCCATTTCTCTATGCCTCCGTTTCCTCATCTGCAAAATGGGGATTCTATACATGTTCTCCCTCCTACTTACACTGTGAGCCTCATGTGGGACCTGATTATCTTTTCTCTACTCCAGCGTTTAGTACAGTGTTATGCATATAGTAAGTACTTAACATGTGCTGTCTACTTGTTTTATTTTGTTGGCTGTCTCCCCCCTTTTAGACTGTGAGTCCGTGTTGGGGAGGGATTGTCTCCATGTGTGACGGAATTGTACTTTCCAAGTACAGTGCTCTTCACACAATAAGCGGTCAATAAATACGATTGAATGAATGAATGACTGAATTTGCCAGAGCTAGTCCATGAGTGGCATTGAGCACTTACTGTGTAGAAAGCACTATATTAAGTGCCTCAGAAAGCCCAATATAACAGACGTAATAGACACATTGGTCCCCAGAGAAAGTGGAAAGGAACAAACGAACAGCCCCTGCTCTCTTTCCCTCCTTTCAGGCTCGTGTCTCCTCTTGCCTCCAGGACATTTCCATCGATATGTCTGCCCGCCATCTGAAACTCAATATGTCCAAGACTGAACTCCTTACCTTCCCTTCCAAACCCTGCCCTCTCCCTGACTTTCCCGTCACTGTAGACGGCACTACCATCCTTCCCGTCTCACAAGCCTGCAACCTTGGTGTCATCCTCAACTCCGCTTTCTCATTCATCCCTCACATCCAATCCGTTACCAAAACCTGCCGGTCTCACCTCTACAAAATCGCCAAGATCCGCCCTTTCTTCTCCATCCAAACCGCTACCTTGCTGGTTCAATCTCTCATCTTATCCCGACTGGATTACTGTATCTGATCTCCCATCCTCGTGTCTCTCCCCACTTCAGTCTATACTTCACGCTGCTTCCCGGATCATCTTTGTGCAGAAACGCTCTGGGCATGTTACTCATCTCCTCAAAAATCTTCAGGGCTGCCTGTCAACCTACGCATCAAGCAAAAACGCCTCACTCTCGGCTTCAAAGCTCTCCATCACCTCGCCCCTTCCTACCTCACCTCCCTTCCTTCCTTCTACAGCCCAGCCCGCACCCTCCGCTCTTCTCCCGCTAACCTCCTTATTGTGCCTCGTTCTTGCTTGTCCCGCCGTCGACCCCCGGCCCACGTCCTTCCCCTGGCCTGGAATGCCCTCCCTCCACACATCTTTGAAGATCGCTCTCTTCCTCCCTTCAAAGCACTACTGAGAGCTCACCTCCTTCAAGAGACCTTCCCAGACCGAGCTTCCTTTTTCCTCTCCTCCTCCCCATCCCCCCACCATACCCCCTTTCCCTCCCCACAGAACCTGTATATGTTTGTACAGATTTATTACTCTATTTATTTTACTTGTAAATATTTACTATTCTATTTATTTTGTTAATGATGTGCCTTTAGCTTTAATTCTATTTGTTCTGACAACTTGACACCTGTCCACATGTTTCGTTTTGTTGTCTGTCTCCCCTTTCTAGATTGTGACTCCGTTGTTGGATAGGGACCGTCTCTAGATGGTGCCAACTTGTACTTCCCAAGCGCTTAGTACAGTGCTTTGCACACACTAAGCGCTCAATAAATGCGATTGAATGAATGAATGAATGAATGAATGAATGAACAGAGGAGAAGGAGAAGGAAGAACACAAAGGAATTGCGCTAGAAAAATAGACAGAAAATCGAGTTTCTCTATATTTCTGTTAGAACCTGTTGGGATGCAGAGTCCATATCGTACTTCTCCCTTTTCAGTGTAACACGACCAGAAATTCCTTCTAGGAATGTCCCACCCTTTCCTCCTGCTTCAGGGTCAGCTACTGACTCTTAGACTGTGAGCCCACTGTTGGGTAGGGACTGTCTCTATGTGTTGCCGACTTGTACTTTCCAAGCGCTTAGTACAGTGCTCTGCACACAGTAAGCGCTCAATAAATGCGATTGATTGATTGATTGATTGACTGATTGATTATCCTGGCTTAAGAGGAGGTGTAATGAAAACACTTCCCTTTCTGAGCTGAGAAGAATTCTTGGAAGATTCTCCACTCCAGGGTAGGTTATTCCAAGAGCTTCACGTTTCTTCAAGGGATCAAATTTTCTCCCCTTTCCTCGCCCCTCTCCAGATCCTTCCACCTTTCTCTGGAGCCGAGGTAACCAGAAAGGGACCCTGGACTGCAGCGTGGCTCAGTGGCAAGAGCCCGGGCTTGGGAGTCAGTGGTCATGTGTTCTAATCCCGGCTCTGCTACTTGTCAGCTGTGTGACTTTGGGCAAGTCACTTAACTTCTTTGTGCCTCAGGTACCTCATCTGTAAAATGGGAATTAAGGCTGTGAGTCCCACGTGGGACAACCTGATTGCCTTGTATCTACCCCATCTCTTAGAACAGTGCTTGGCACATAGTAAGTGCTTAGCAAATACCATGATTATTATTATTGTTATTATCTTATATTCGGAGCTTCTTGGGGACCAAGGACCCAATCTATTTCACTTCCAGACCTTAGTACAGTGCTTTGCACATAATAAGAGTGAAATAAATACCATTCCTACTACATCAGAAAGTCACTGAAACCGCACAGGTTGCTCCATCAATGCTACTGCTGGGTGACTTTGGGGAAATCACTTAACTTCTCTGCGCCTCTGTTACCTCATCTGTAAAACGGAGATTAGGAATGTGAGCCCCATGTGGGACAACCTGACTGTATCTACCGCAGCTCTTTGAACAGTGATTGGCACATAATAGGCACTTAACAAATACCTTTATTATTATTGTTATTATTACTACTATTGAGTTGCTTGTTCTCTGGTTCTCTTTTTCACTTGCTTTCTCCTATTTTTCTCTCGCTTTTACTCCTTCATAAGTTTTTCTCCCTCCCTCTTTTTTCCTCATCCTCGCTCTCATTTTTTCTCATCCTCTTGCTATTTTTATTTCTATCACTCTCTACTTCTCGTTTTTCTTTCCCTCTCATTCATTCTTGCACTTTTTTCTCCCTCTCTTTTCCACACTCCCAATTTTTCTTTCCCCTCTCTCTCTATTCCCTTGTTCTCTCCCTCTCTTGTTTTTCTCTCTCTTACTCTTTCACCGTTTCTCCCTCTCACTCTGTCCCACTTTTTCACTCCCTCTCACTCTTTGCCCTTTCTCTCTCTCCTTTTTCTCTCCCTTATGCTCTCTCTTACTTCCTCTTGCTTTTCTCTCCCCTCACTCTCTGTTGTACTCTTTCTCCCTATCACTTACTTTTCCTCACTCTCTCTTGCTTTTCTCCCTATGCCTCCGCTCATTCTCTTATTTTTCTCCTCCTCTCACTCTCACTCTTGCTCCCTTGTCTCCCACTCCCTCGGTTTCCTCCTTCCTTCTTTTCCTCTCCCTTTCACTCTCCCTTGCTCTCTCGTTTTTTCTCCCCCCGTGATATTTTTCCCTCTCTGTCTGCCTTACCTTTTCTCTCCCTCGTGTTCTCCTCCCCTCACTTTTTCTCTTGCTTTTTCTCTCCTCACACTTTCTCCACTCACTCCTTTTCTTCTCTTTCTCTCTTACTTTTTCCTTCCTTGCACTCTCTTTCCCTCACACTGTCACTCATTTTTTCTCTTCCTCTTTCCCTAACTCACTCCCTCTCATTTTTCCCTCCTTTTTCTCTTTCCCACTCCTCTTTTCCATCATTTTCTCTCTCTCCCTGCCTCCCTCACTCTTTTTTCTCTCCCTCACTCTCATTTTTCTCTCCTCCTTCCTCTCTTCCCCTCTCCCTCTTTCTCTCATCTTTTCTCTCTCCCTGCCTCCCTCGCTTTTCCTACAAGGATGGGGATGATTATGAATAACATTTCTGGAAAGGAGTTTTATTTGGTGGGTTGCTCCGTTCAGCCCCAGTTAGAGAAGATCCTCTTCGTGGTTGTCTTGATCTTTTACTTCCTAACCGCCATCATTTTGGTGACCCGACTGGATCGCCATCTCCATACTACCATGTACTTCTTCCTGTCTCACCTCTCCCTCGTGGACCTCTGCTTCACCACCAGCATCGTTCCCCAGCTTTTGTCGAACCTCCGGGGCCCCTCTAAGACCATTACCATGGTCGGTTGTGCAGTCCAGCTCTATGTCTCCCTGGCCCTGGTGTCGATGGAGTGAGTCCTTCAGCACATCATGGCCTTGGGCTGTCACGCTGCCATCTGCCTACCACTTCACTATACTACCGTCATGCACCCACGACTCTGCCGGGTCCTGGTGGGCTTAGCCTGGCCGAGTGGGGTGGAGGACACCGCAATTCAGGCCACCGTCATCTTCCACCTGCCCCACTGTGGACACTGGAGACTTCCCTACGTCCTCTGTGAAATGTCTGCCAAGCTCAAGCTGGCCTGTGGGGACGTCCAGGCCAATGAGATCCAGCTCTTCTTCAGCACTTTGGTCCTGATTCTCCTGCCCTTGAGCCTGATCACGGTCTCCTGTGGGCCCATTGCCCGGGCCAAGCTGAGTATCATGTCTCCTCAGGTCTGGAGGAAGACCCTGGGCACCTGCGGGTCCCACCTCCTGGTTGTCACTCTCTTCTAGGGGTCCATCATGGTGGTCCACATCTGGCCCAACAGCTCCTTCTCTGGGACTTCGGACTAGTTTCTGGCCCTCTTCTCCACCGTGCCCCCCCCCCCCCAACACTCAACCAGCTCATCTACACTCTGAGGAACAACAACGTGAAAGGGGCAATGAGGAGGATTCTAGGAAAAGACCAGAGTTCAGGAAAGGGCTAACATCTTGAATCAAATTGTTCTAGAGTTCTGGAGAAGGGAGGGAAAGGTAGCAGCTGAAACAGACAACTCTCCACTGAAGGAAAATAGATATCTGGACAAAAATCAGATAATGAAAGTAATTGTGGTATTGATTAAGCACTTACCATGTGCCTAGCACTGAACTAAGTGCTTTGTTAGGTACAAGATAAGCAGGTCCCACATGGGGCTCACAGTCTAAGCAGGAACATGAACAGGTATTAAGGGAAATGAGGCCCTGAGAAGTTAAGTGAGTTGCCAAAGGTAAGTGGCTGATCCAGGATTAGAACCCAGGTCCTCTGAATCCCAGGCCCATGTTCTCTCCACTAGGCGAAGCCACTTCTTTAACATACCCCCGGGGGCACACATCTGATAAATCATAAGCTTCATAACCGGAATTACAGTCAGAGATGTGTGTATCCATTGATGAGACATTCTATGCAACAAAATGTGTGTTAACCAACTTTCCCACCTTCACTATGATTAATGCCTGCTTCCCCAACTAGACTCCCAGCTCCTTGTGGGTAGGAAATATGTCTGTTATATTGTATTCTCCCAAGAGCTTAGAACAGTGCTTTGCAGACAGTAATCATTTAATAAATACCATTGATGGATAGATTAATGTCTGCCTCCCCCTTTGGACTGTAAGTTCGGTGTGGGCAGGGAATTCGTCTATCAACTCTGTTTTATTGTACTCTCTCAAGCTCTTAGTACACTGCTCCGCACACAGAAAGCGCTCAATAAATATTATTGAGTGATTGACACTGATCGCAGCCCCTCAGTACTTACTGTAAATATTCTTAATCCTCTACTATTTCCCCTTTCTGCAGTCTATTTTCATGCCTGTCTTCACATGAAGAGTCTTAGCTCGATGTGGGCAAGGAACGTGTCTACAATTTCTATTGTATTGTACTTTCCCAAGTGCTTAGTACAGTGCTCAGAAATATCATTGATCACTGATTGATTACAGTATGTAAGCCCAGATGAGGTTATTGTATGCCTTAATTTGATAAAAATGTAGCTCTTGAGGTGATTATCCTGGAAATACCCTCAAGGGGTGAGACTCACTAAAATGGCAGAAAAACCCAAGACAGAGAATAGTAGGAATTCTGTTCCATTAGACTTTCCCAAGTAATTAGTACAGTGCTCTGTGTATGGTAAACGCTCAATAAACACCATTGATTCATTGATTGATTGATAGTGTTGCCTAATCACCATGAGATTCAGGAGACCCTTGTTCAAGTCTCTAGTCTACTTAGTGACCTTAGGCAAGTCAATTTCCCTTACTGGGCCACAATTTCTTCATCTGTAAAATGGGGTTAAAATAGATTTTGTGAAACCTGTGTCAGCCAGGGACTGTTTCCAGTATCATAACCTCGTATCTACCCCAGAACTTAGATCATAGTAAGTACTAGTTAATTTCTTAATGGTATTTGTTAAGGACTTACTACGTGTCAAGCACTGTCCTAAGTGCTGGTAAATAGTAAAAACTACTATTCCTATTATCATTGATGATGATAATAACATTGTTCAGAGGACCAACCTGTTCCATTATTTCATGTACCTTATTTACAGGTGATTTGATTAATGGACTAAAGTTTCAGCGACAGAGAGTTAGCAGTTCACTTGCACACTTAATCTGTTCTCGATCCTGAAAATTGAGAAGAACTGAAATTTTGATCTCAGCCCTAACTCAATGCGTTCTTTTGAAATAAATCTGTGAGTGGCTAGAAATATTTCCTAATAGGTGGACCCAAATAACTCTTGTGTCCATGGGGATTTGATATTCATTTCCTTTCTTGAGGTTTACCATGAGAAGCAGCGTGACCTAGTGGAAAAGAGCCCAGGCCCGGGAAACAGAGGACCTAGGTTCTCATCCCAGCTCTGCCACTTGTCTGCTGTGTGACCTTGGGCAAGTCACTTCACTTCTTTGTGCTTCATTTCTCCCGTTCGCCCTCCTATTTAGACTGTGAGCTCCATGTTGGCTAGAGATTGTGTCCAACCTAATTGACTAGTATCTATCTCAACTCTAAGATGGGTATTTGAGACATAGTAAGCACTTAATAAATAATATTTCAAAAATCCCTGCCTCTGTCCCCCAAGAACATCTGACTCATTGACAAGGGATGGAATGTGGGAGGTCAGCAAAAGGTTAATGATTATGGGTCATAGCAATAATGATGATAATTATGGTATTTGTTAAGCGCTCACTATGTACCAGGCACTGTACTAAATGCTGGGATGGAAAGAAGCCAATTAGGTTAGACACAGTCCCTGTCCCATGTGGGGCTCAAAATCCTAAGGCCCACTTTACAGATGAGGTAACAGAGGCACAGAGAAGGTCACACAGCAGACAACTGGCAGAGTGAGGATTAGAACCAATAACTTTCTGACTCCCAGGGATGTGTTCTATCCACTAAGCCATGCTGCTGCTGGGTCATGAAGATCAGTAAGCAACAGACTAGGACAACAAGGTTTTTGATTTCAGGGAAGATAATAAATGTTAAGCACTGACTCTGAGCCAAGGACTGTGATGAGCATTGGGGTAGATACACAGTAATCAGGTCAAACACCGTCCCTCTCCCGCTACAGGGAGCTCACAGTCTAAGGGGGAGGGAAGAGAGGCATGGAATCCCTGTTCTATAAGTGAGGAAACCGAGGCACAGAGAAGTTCATTCATTCATTCATTCCCCAAGACCACCCAGCAGGCAAGTGGTGGAACTAGAATTAGGAACTAGGTCCGGCAGGGAATATGCCCGTTTGCTGTTATACTGTACTCTCCCAAGAGCTTAGTACAGTGTTCTGCACACAGTGAACACTCAATAAATGCGACTGACTGATTTTGGCTCCCAGGCCTATATTCTTTCCACTAGGCGCTTGTTCGTGGGAAGGAAACATGTCTATCAACTCTGTCACACTGTACTCTTCCAAGTGCTTAGTTGAGTGCAGTAAGCTCTCAATAAATACAATTGATTGATGAATTGCTGGTTTTCCAGCCGATGAACACACTGCTCCCTTTCTGATTCCCTCTGAAGCCTGCAGACATGCAAGTCTGTGCTTCTTCCTACCGTATCAGAATTTCCACCTCTAGTCGGAACTCACGAAGCCGCCAGAAAACAGAGAAGACATCTTAGCATCCTTTCCCTGCTCAATAGTGCCCTGATGGTTTAGAGTTCAAAAGGTACTTTTAATGTGCAATAGATTTTTTCAATGGTATCTGTAAGCGCTTACTATGTGCTAGACACGGTACTAAGTGCTGTGATAAATACAAGACTGTTCGGTTGGACAAAGTCCATGTCCCATGTGGGGCTCACCATTTTCATTGGCATTTTACAGCTGAGGTAACTGAGGCACGGAGAAGTGAAATGACTTGTCCAATTTTCATGAAGGCTCCCTGGCAATCTGTTGATGTGAGCCCGTTGTTGGCTAGGTATTGTCTCTATTTGTTGTACTTTCCAAGCGCTTAGTACAGTGCTCTGCACACAGTAAGTGTTCAATAAATACGATTTAATGAATGAATTTCATGAGAAGCAGCGTGGTTTAGTGGAAAGAGTACGGGCTTGGGAGTCAGAGGATGTGCGTTCTAATCCCAACTCTGCCACTTGTCTGCTGTATGACCTTGGAAAAACTACTTAACTTCTCTGTGCCTCAATTACCTCATCTGGAAAATGGGGATTAAAACTGTCAACCCCACGAGGGGAAACCTGATTATTTTGTGTCTACCTCAGCGCTTAGAACAGTGCTTGGAACACAGTAAGTGCTTAACAAATACCGTAATGATTAATTATTATTATTTTTATTTCAGGGCATCGGCCGTCAACAATCAATCAATCAATCAATCAATCGTATTTATTGAGCGCTTACTGCATGCAGAGCACTGTACTAAGCGCTTGGGAAGTACAAGCTGGCAACATATAGAGACAGTCCCTACCCAACAGTGAGCTCACAGTCTAGAAGGGGGAGACAGAAAACAAAACCAAATATACTAACAAAATAAAATAAATAGAATAGATAGGTAGAAGTAAAATAAATAAATAAATAGAGTAATAAATATGTACAAACATATGTACATATATACAGGTGCTGTGGGGAAGTGAAGGAGGTAAGATGCGGGGGATGGAGAGGGGGACGAGGGGGAGAGGAAGGAAGGGGCTCAGTCTGGGAAGGCCTCCTGGAGGAGATGAGCTCTCAGTAGGGCCTTCAAGGGAGGAAGAGAGCTAGCTTGGTGGATGGGCAGAGGGAGGGCATTCCAGGCCCGGGGGAGGACGTGGGCCGGGGGTCGATGGCGGGACAGGAAGGCTGAGTAGGTACGAATGAGGTTGTCGTTAATGTAACTTGGTGATAACAAAGGCCTTTTTCCCGGGGAGGGGCGGAGTCAGTCAGGACCGGACCAGGAACGGGGGTTGGGGGGCACTATAAGTAAGGTCGCTTAAGTGGGTGAGGGTGGAAGCAGGGGGCGTCTATGGCGGCGCTCGGAGGAGAGGAGCCTTCTGGGAGCAGCGGGGGCCACGCGGTGTGATGACGGGCGGGCCTCTCGGGAACGGAGTCCCGGGCGTCTATGGCGGGTCTCTCTGGCGCTCTGAGGAGAGGATCCTTCCTGGAGCAGCGGGGTCCATGCGGTGTGATGGCGGGCGGGCCTCTCAGGAACGGAGTCCCGGGCGTCTATGGCGGCGCGCTCTGAGGAGAGGATGCTTCCTGGAGCAGCAAGGCCGCGTGGTGTGATGGCGGGTGGGCCTCTCGGGAACGGAGTCCCGGGCGTCTATGGGGGCACTCTGAGGAGAGGATCCTTCCGGGAGCAGCGGGGGCCACGCGGTGTGATGGCGGGCGGGCGGGCGGGCCTCTCAGGAACGGAGTCCCGGGCGTCTATGGCGATGCTCTGAGGAGAGGATCCTTCCGGGAGAAGCGGGGGCCACGCAGCGCATCTGCATCAGCGCACCTGCTCCCAAGGAGCTGGCAATCTAAAGGAAAGCTTCCTGGGGCGGCTTCTGCCCTAAAATTATTTCCATTTTTCTACTCCTCATTCAGGCTGGAAATTGAAAGACACTTTCCTGATAAATCTTGCCTATTCTTCCTTTTCAACAATTCCCAGTATCTCTCCTCATCCAAAGAATTACCACCCTAATCCAAGCTCTCATTCTATAGCTGCTAAACTACTGTATCAGCCCTAAACCACATTACCTCTAGACTGTGAGTTTATTGTGGACACGGAATGTGTCTTTTGTTGTTGTAGTATACTCTCCCAAGCGCTTAGTACAGTACTTTGCACACAGTAAGCGCTCAGTAAATACGATTGAATGAATTGCCTCCATCCTCATCCTTCCCCATTGTTTTATAGATCATTTTTTGCAAGTGTCCAACCCAATTAGGATGATCAGGTCCTGGGAGTCAAAGAAACTAGGTTCTGATCCTGGCTCTACCACTTGTTTGCTGTGTGATCTTGAACAACTCACTTAAGTTCTCCATACCTCAGTTTCCTCATCTGTAATCTGTCTATCAATACTTGTTCTCCCTCCCTTTTGGGCTCTGAGCTCCGTCTGGTATGGAGTCCGTCTGACCTGGCCATCCTTTATCTACTATAGTGCTTGGTACACAGTACCTACTTCATAAAATACCACAATTATTATTACATATCATTTCTCTTCTCGCTCTTTGTTCTATGCAAGCTAACTGCCTAATTGTACTTCCCTTTTAATCCTCTCTCCTGCATCCCCAGTCTCATAGTGCCCTTAATTCGAAAGTCTCATCCCTCAAAAATCCACCTGACTTCAGTCTTCCTAAAATCTCACCTCTTCTAACAAGCCACCCCTTATTAACTCCCACTTTCCTTCATAACAACCCCAAACCTCTTTTACAGAAGTGGGATCCGAGGCACAGGGACGTGAAGTGACATGCGTGATTTGCCGAAGGTCCCACAGCAGACAAGTGGTGGAGGAGGGATTAGAATCCAGGTCTCCCAACTTCCAGCCCTGGGCTCTTTCCACTGAGCCAGGCTGCTTGAATAAACACCCAATAGGATACATAACATAACCAACTCATCAACCTTTCACCCTCTAGATTGTAAACTCGTTGCAGGCAGGGAATGCGTCTACCAAGCACTTAGTACAGTACTCAGCACACACTAGGTGATCAATAAACCATCGATGATGGTTAACCTCCCTTACCTGCTATAGTTTGGAGTCCTCTGGTCTCCACTGCTTTCTCCTTTTCATCACCAGTCGGGTGGTCTTAGGTCCATCAATCCTGGCTCTCTGAAGTGGAGGACAGTAAAATAACTCGGATTTTAACCATGGCAGACTCTCCCCCAGGGCAGTACTGTTCTCTGACTGGAACGGTCTGGTCCACTGAACAGCCCCAGGGGTGGGGGGCCCTTGGGAGGGTTCTACAAGCAGAGCCAGTCCTGAGCCTTTCCCAGGGAGCCTAATTAAGGCAGATCTTTGGTCCCGGACCAACTGGGCTACCTGCCTGTTTTAGGCCATGGGTCCTCCACAAACAGGGAAGGAGCAGCGTTGCCTAGTGCTTAGAGCCCACACCTGCAACTCAAAAAAACCTGGATTCTAATCCCGGCTCCGCCATTTGTCTGTTATGTGACCTTAAGCCAGCCACTTTACTTCTCTGGGCCTCTATTTACCGCATCTGTAAAATGGAGATTAAGACCATGAGCCCCATGTGGGATATGAACTGTGTCCAACCAGCTTGTTTCTATCTCAGGGCTTAGTACAGTGCTTGATGCCTAGTAACAGCTTAACAAATACGACACTTAGTAAATCCTGTGATATTTCTGAAACCTGCAGGCTGCACCTCTGATGCTTCCTTGTCTTGTCAAAGACATCTTTAAATAATAATAATAATAATAATAATGATATATATTAAGTGCTTACTATGTACCAAGCACTATTCTAAGCGATGGAGTAGATACCAGGTAATCAGGTTGTACCACGTGGGCTCACAGTCTTCATCTCCATTTTACAGATGAGGTAACTGAGGCTCAGAGAAGTTAAGTGACTTGCCCAAGGTCACATAGCAGACAAGTGGTGGAGCTGGGATTAGAACCCACGTCTCTGACTCCCAAGCCCGTGCTCTTAACGTGGCCTAGTGGATAGAACGCGGACCTGGGAGTCAGAAGGACCTTGGTTCTAATAATTCTGACTCCACCACTTGTCTGCTGTGTGACCTCGGGTAACACACTTCCCTTCTCTGTGCCTCTGTTATCTCACTTATAAAATGGGGATTAAGACTGTGAGCCCCATGTGGGACAGGGACCTGTCTGACCCACTTTGTTTCCATCCACTCCAGCACTTAGAACAGTGCCTGGCACATAATAAACGCTTATCAAAACCACCATTGTTATCATCATTATTATTATTAATAAGAATGTGGAGGTGGGCTTTTTACACAGGCTCAGACTGAGGCAATTAAGCACCCTGTGACAGGAAAGCACAGGGAAGCAGCATAGCCCACATGATAGAGCAGGGACCTGGGCATCAGAGGACCTGGGTTCTAATTCTGCCTCCACCACTTGTCTGCCATGTGGCCTTGGGCAACTCATTTCACTTCTTGCCTCAACTACCTCATATGTAAAATGGGGATTAAGACTGGAAGTCCTATGCGGGACAGGGACTGTGTCCAACCTGACTAACTTGTATGTACTTCAGTGCTTAAAACGGTCTCTGGAAAATAGTAAACACCATGTACCATTATGAAAAAATGATCAGGGAATGTCCTGTGGATTTAATAGAGTTTCAGGAAGGAGGTTTTAAGATAGGAAGTCATGTGGTCCGGTGGATATGAAGGAAGAGGAAATTCCAAGCGGGGGAAAGGTGGTGAGTTACGGGTCTGAGTGGGGGGATTTGGGAATGAGGCACAGTGAGAAGGTGAGCTTGGGAGGAACGGAAAATGCAGATAGGAATTTAGTAGGGGAAAATAATGCATATCAGTGAATCGATCATATTTAATGAGCACTTACTATGTGAAGTCCTTGATACTAAGCGCTTGGGAGAGTACGATATAACAATATAACAGGGTTGGGAGACACATTCCCTGCCCAAGATGAGCTTACAGTCTAAAGGGCAGTATCTAAGATGGATTGCTGCAGATTTCACATGGTCCCAAGCCCTGGCATGGGATGAACCTCAAACTTCAGAGTTCAACCAGAACGCTATTATTAGTCACAGAAAGGGAATGATGATTAGTCTGCTGATCTTGTCATAGGAAGGAGTCCAAGAGTGGGAACCACGTGGGACTGGACAGTCATTTCGGTTGTGGGGCTGGCACCACAGGGAGCCCACGATCCCGGCATTCCGGACAGTCAGCCGTCACAGTGCAGCCCCTGGGCGCTCCTCCCACAGGGAATCCCCCTGGAAATAACCCGGCCATCGTCTGAGGGGACTGTGCAGCCAGCCGGCGAGCCTAAAAGGGAAAGGAGGATCCTGACAGCTCTCACACCTCGCAAAGACCTTCCTGTCACTGCCACCAGCGTCCAGGACCGATGAGATGGAGTGAGTCTCTCCCTCAGCAAAGCTCGATGCTCCCCAGTCCGGGACAGGCCCTATGACTCGGGAGAGGAGCAGGGGAAAGGTGAGGAAAATTTCAATAGGGAACTGGAATGACCAGGGTCAGAGTCACAATAAAAAGCAGTGCTGCTTAGTGGAAAGAGCATGGCCCGGTAGTCAAGAGGACCGTGTTCTAATTAGTTCAGCCTAATTCCAGAGTACAACCAACTCTGCTGTAGTGGACTCTCCCAAGTGCTTAGTTCTAATTCCAGTTTCTGGTGTGTGATATTGGGCAAGTCACTTCACTTCTTTGTGCCTCAGTTACCTCATCCATAAAATGGGGATTAAGACTGTGAGCCACGTGTGGGACAGGGACTGTGTCCAACCCGATTTGCTTGTATCCCCCCGTGCTTAGTACAGTGCCTCGCACATAGTAAGCCCTTAACAATTACCATAAAAAATCCTGCGAGTAAGAGTTTGTTGATAGACTCAATTTAGCCATAATACTTGTTTTTGCTAGAACGTGTCTTGGCTAGGTAGCCGTCTGAGAATTTGCAAGCTTCCGTTCTACACTATGAGCCTGTTTGGATGCAGCGTGCTGTGTTGCAGGAAGAAATGGCTTGTGCATGTAGTGTCTGACAAAGTGAATGGTTCAGCACCACCCTTCCTTAAACACATAATTGTGTGACTACACAACCCCTGCTTTCTAGATTTTTATAGCCCAGTGCAGAACACTTGACACAATCGCTGCTGATGTTTCAGAATAAGACATCATCAACGTGGAATTTTTTTCTGTTTTGTCCTGAATTAAAAAAGGAGGCAGGACGAGTTGACCAGGTGAGGTTCCCCTTCTAAACTACAGGTTGGTTGTGGGCAGGGAATGAGTCTACCAACTCTGTTGCAGTGGACTCTCCCATGTGCTTAGTACAGGGCGCTGCACACAATGAGCACTCAATAAATTCCATTGATTGATTAATGGATTGATTGTGGTTTATCCCAGGATAAGAGCAATATCTTGACATGTGAGTTTCCCCCTAAATGTTTTCAATCCCTGTTTGAAAACAATCTATCAATCAATCTACCAATCGTATTTATTGAGCGCTTACTGTGTTCAGAGCACCGTACTAAGCGCTTGGGAAGTACAAGTTGGCAACATATAGAGACAGTCACTACCCAACAGTGGGCTCACAACCTAAAAGGGGGAGACAGAGAACAAAACCAAACAAACTAACAAAATAAAATAAATAGAATAGATATGTACAAGTAAAATAAGTAAATAAATAGAGTAATACATATGTCCAAACATATATACATATATACAGGTGCTGTGGGGAAGGGAAGGAGGTAAGATGGGGGGATGGAAAGGGGGACGAGGGGGAGAGGAAGGAAGGGGCTCAGTCTGGGAAGGCCTCCTGGAGGAGGTGAGCTCTCAGTAGGGCCTTGAAGGGAGGAAGAGAGCTAACTTGGCGGATGGGCAGAAGGAGGGCATTCCAGGCCCGGGGGATGACGTGGGCCGGGGGTCGATGGCGGGACAGGCGAGAACGAGGTACGGTGAGGAGATTAGCGGCAGAGGAGCGGAGGGTGCGGGGTGGGCTGTAGAAGGAGAGAAGGGAGGTAAAGTAGGAGGGGGCGAGGTTATGGAGAGCCTTGAAGCCGAGGGTGAGGAGTTTCTGCCTGATGCGCAGATTTGTTGGAAGCCACTGGAGATTTTTGAGGAGGGGAGTAACATGCCCAGAGCGTTTCTGGACAAAGATAATCCGGGAAGCAGCATGAAGTACGGATTGAAGTGGAGAGAGACACGAGGATGGGAGATCAGAGAGAAGGCTGATACAGTAGTCCAGACGGGATAGGATGAGAGTTTGAACGAGCAGGGTAGAGGTTGGGATGGAGAGGAAAGGGCGGATCTTGGCAATGTTGCGGAGCTGAGACCGGCAGGTTTTGGTGACGGCTTGGATGTGAGGGGTGAAGGAGAGAGCGGAGTCGAGGATGACACCAAGGTTGCGGACTTGTGAGACGGGAAGGATGGTAGTGCCGTCTACAGAGATGAGAAAGTCAGGGAGAGGGCAGGGTTTGGGAGGGAAGACAAGGAGTTCAGTCTTGGACATGTTGAGTTTTAGGTGGCGGGCAGACATCCAGATGGAGAGGTCCTGAAGGCAGGAGGAGATGCGAGCCTGGAGAGAGGGGGAGAGAGCAGGGGCAGAGATGTGGATCTGGGTGTCATCAGCGTAGAGATGATAGTTGAAGCCGTGGGAGCGAATGAGGTCACCAATGGAGTGCGTGTAGATCGAGAACAGAAGGGGACCAAGCACTGAACCTTGGGGAACCCCCACAGTAAAGGGATGGGAGGAGGAGGAGGAGGAGCCTGCAAAAGAGACTGAGAATGAACGACCGGAGAGATAAGAGGAGAACCAGGAGAGGACGGAGTCTGTGAAGCCAAGGTCAGATAGCGTGTTGAGGAGAAGGGGGTGGTCCACAGTGTCAAAGGCAGCTGAGAGGTCGAGGAGGATTAGGACAGAGTATGAGCCGTTGGATTTGGCAAACAGGAGGTCATTGGTGACCTCTGAGAGGGCAGTTTCCGCGGAATGTAGGGGACGGAAGCCAGATTGGAGGGGGTCGAGGAGAGAGTTGTTGTTGAGGAATTCTAGGCAGCGCGTGTAGACAACTCGTTCAAGGAGTTTGGAAAGGAATGGTAGGAGGGATGTGGGGCGATAACTAGAAGGTGATGTTGGGTCTAGAGAGGGTTTTTTTAGGATGGGAGAGACATGGTAATGTTTGAAGGCAGAGGGGAAGGAACCAGTGGAGAGTGAGGGGTTGAAGATGGAAGTTAAAGAGGGGAGAAGGGATGGAACAAGTCCTTTCATGATGTCCAAGGACATCTTGCAGGACATGCCCAATATATCCAAGGTGAAGGAATTCCTCCTGCTGTGATTCTCGGAGATCTGGGAACTGCAGCTGATCCATGCTGCACTGTTCCTCCTGGTCTACCTGGCGGCCCTGATGGAGAATCTCCTCATTGTCACGATCACCGCCCTCTTCCGGCACCTCCACACCACCATGTACTTCTTCCTCAGGCATCTGTCCGTCCTCGACCTCTGCCTCATCTCTGTCACTTTCCCCAATTCCATCCACAACTCCATGTCCGTTGGTAGAGAAATCTCCTTCCTAGGTTGTGGAGCACAGATCTGTCTAATGATTTTCTTTAGAGGTTCAGAATATTTTGTCTTCACGTTGATGTCCTATGACCGCTACACAGCCTACTGCCTCCCCTTCACTACGAGGTCGTCATGAACAGAGCAGCCTGTGGGAAGATGGCTGCCACCTCGTGGCTCAGTGGGGGCCTGCTTTGTGTCTTGTTTTCAGCTTCGACCTCCTCCCTGCCCTTCCGAGGGTCCAAAATCATCCAGCAGTTTTTCTGTGACGCCTCCTCCCTGCTGAAGATCACGTGCACCGAGGACCACGTCTCTGTCGACGTGAGCGTCACCGCCGGAGTAGCTTTAGGCGTCGAATATTTCATTCTCATCGTCGTCTCATACGTATGCATCTTCCAGGCCATGCTGAGGATGCAGGCTGCTGAGAGCCGGGCCAAAGCTTTCTCCACCTGCCTGCCTCTCCTCGCCATCATCACTGTCTTTGTCATGACTTGTTTCTGTGCTTACCTGAAGCCACCATTAGAATCCCACTCAGTACTGGACCTCCAGGTATCCGTGTTCTACACCGTGGTAACCGCTCTCCCTGAACCCCCTCATCTACATCCTGAGGAACCGACACTTTAAGGCCGCCCTGGGGAGGGGACTAGACAGGGAATGGCTTCCTTTTTGGGGCCGTGAAGTCACCATTCTTTGCCTGCTGAAGTTAACATGGCCACTGAATGCCTCCAGCATCTTTCAGAGACCAGATATTTGCATATAAGTGTGTGTTTCACCCACAGACCATCCTAGGGGAAGGAAAAACCATCTATAACATTTACTTAGAACAAGCTCCTTGTTTCCACAGACAGATTGGTTCAGGCTAGATTCGTCTTCTGTCTCCATAGCTGAAGGCTACCCTTCGAAGGAGGACACAAGTCTTAATGGAAGGTGACACACAAAGTCGTACCTTTGTCAGTCGGAACTGATTTTCCCCGAGAAATTATGTCATCTGTGGGGAATTAGCTCCTGAGTTGACTCATCTTGCTGCTGTGGAGCCTGACCTGAAACTTCTAAACTTTACACTGACCAATTATCCAGTTTGCAGAACATACCTTGCTCCTATTTTTGCATTTATTTAGAGTGTTTCATGTCTACAGTGATTTTCCCCAGAGTGATTAATTATTTTTTGTTTTGTTTTGTTTTTTACTGGCACTCAAACACAGTGATCAATCAATCAATCAATGAATCGTATTTATTGAGCACTTACTGTGTGCAGAGCACTGTACTAAGTGTTTGGGAAGTACAAGTTGGCAACATATAGAGACAGTCCCTACCCAACAGTGGGCTCACAGTCTAGAAGGGGGAGACAGAGAACAAAACCAAACATATTAACAAAACAAAATAAATAGAATAGATATGTGCAAGTAAAATAAGTAAATAAATAAATAGAGTAATAAATGTGTACAAACATATATACATATATACAGGTGCAGTGGGAAAGGGAAGGAGGTAAGACGGGGGGATGGAGAGGGGGACGAGGGGGAGAGGAAGGAGGGGGCTCAGTCTGGGAAAGCCTCCTGGAGGAGATGAGCTCTCAGTAGGGCCTTGAAGGGAGGAAGAGAGCTATATTGGCAGATGTGCAGAGGGAGGGCATTCCAGGCCAGGGAGATGATGTGGGCCGGGGGTGGACGGCGGGACAGGTGAGAACGAGGTACGGTGAGGAGATTAGCGGCAGAGGAGTGGAGGGTGCGGGGTGGGCTGTAGAAGGAGAGAAGGGAGGTGAGGTAGGAGGGGGCGAGGTGATGGAGAGCCTTGAAGCCGAGGGTGAGGAGTTTCTGCCTGATGCACAGATTGATTGGTAGCCACTGGAGATTTTTGAGGAGAGGAGTAACATGCCCAGAGCGTTTCTGGACAAAGACAATCCGGGAAGCAGCATGAAGTATGGATTGAAGTGGGGAGAGACACGAGGATGGGAGATCAGAAAGAAGGCTGATGCAGTAGTCCAGACGGGATAGGATGAGAGCTTGAACGAGCAGGGTAGCGGTTTGGATGGAGAGGAAAGGGCGGATCTTGGCAATGTGGCGGAGCTGAGATCGGCAGGTTTTGCTGGCGGCTTGGATGTGAGTGGTGAATGAGAGAGCGGAGTCGAGGATGACACCAAGGTTGCGGGCTTGTGAGACGGGAAGGATGGTAGTGCCGTCAACAGTGATGGGAAAGTCAGGGAGAGGGCAGGGTTTGGGAGGCAAGACAAGGAGTTCAGTCTTGGACATGTTGAGTTTTAGGTGGCGGGCAGACATCCAGATGGAGATGTCCTGAAGGCAGGAGGAGATGCGATCCTGGAGGGAGGGGGAGAAAGCAGGGGCAGAGATGTAGATTTGGGTGTCGTCAGCATAGAGATGACAGTTGAAGCCGTGGGAGCGAATGAGGTCACCAAGGGAGTGTAGATCGAGAACAGAAGGGGACCAAGAACTGAACCTTGGGGAACCCCCACCGTAAGGGGATGGGAGGGGGAGGAGGAGCCTGAAAAAGAGACTGAGAATGAATGACCGGAGAGATAAGAGGAGAACCAGGAGAGGACGGAGTCTGTGAAGCCAAGGTTGGATAGCGTGTTGAGGAGAAGGGGGTGGTCCACAGTGTCGAAGGCAGCTGAGAGGTCGAGGAGGACTAGGACAGAGTATGAGCCGTTGGCTTTGGCAAGCAGGAGGTCATTGGTGACCTTTGAGAGGGCAGTTTCCGTGGAAGGTAGGGGACGGAAGCCAGACTGGAGGGGGTCGAGGAGAGAGTTGATGTTGAGGAATTAGAGGCAGTGCGTGTAGACGACTCGTTCAAGGAGTTTGGAAAGGAAAGGTAGGAGGGAGATGGGGCGATAACTAGCAAGTGATGTGGGGACAAGAGAGCGTCCATTGATCAATCAATCAATGCTTTTTTGTGTTTTTTTTCTAACTGGTATTTTTTAAGCACTTACTATGTGACAGACACTGCACTAAGTACTTGGATAGATGCAGGTTAATCAGGTTGGACACAGTCTCTGTCCCTCTTGGGTTCATTGTTCTAGCCCCCATTTTACAGATGAGGTAACTGAGGGCCAGAGAAGTGAAGTGACTTGTCCAAGATCACACAGTAGACAAGTGGCAGAGCTTGGATTAGAACCCAAAGCCTCCTGACTCCCAGGCCCGTGCTCTATCCATTAAGCCATCCAGGCACCACACACTCTGAAGCAGAGTTCCACCAGCACCACTAATTTTTCAGGACTAACTCTCAAACTACAAGAAAAGATCAGCGAAGCATCATGGCCTAGTGGAAAGAGCACGGGCCCAGAAGTCAGAGGACCTGGGTTCCAATCCTTGCTCTGCCAATTCCCGGCTCTGTGACCTTGGGCAAGTCACTTCATTTATCCATTGCTTAGTTTCTTCATGTGTAAAATGGGCATTCAATGTATGTCCACCACCTCCACCTACTTATCTGTGTGCGCCCTGTGGAAACTGAGTGTTTTGTATTTACCCCTGCGCTTAGAACAGTGCTTGGTACATAGTAAGTGCTTAAGGAATTCAATGAACAATGCAGTTCTAGATGATAGTCTGTCTCCCAGCAACAAAGTCATACTCACTAGAGCACCACTATGTGGGTTGGTGTACAGAGTTCTGCATACAGTAAACATTAAATGAATACTATCGATTGAGTGATTGATGAAAGGGTAATGAGCAACAGCAGATTACCCAAACAGCTACTAAATGGAAAGCCCAAACGGAGAAACTGAAAACAAAGAGGCAGATGGCAGAACATTTGAGACGATATTTCATCCTGTAGGCCAGTTTCAAAGACCAAGAACCACGTGATCAGAGAGTTCTCATGTCGCCTGGGCCCCGAGGTCCCTTGGTAGGGCCCCGATCCGGCCCTCCAGGGATTCCCCTCAGAGCGGAGGACGACATCCATCTGGAGAAGGATCTCAGTGTCCGCGGGAGAGCAGAGAAGGGCTGAGGGCTCCTCGTTGTCCCTACTTGGTTGACTGAACCCAGGAGTCCGAGAGGAGAGAGAGGACCCGCCCAGCCTGGGAGAGGTCGGCGACCTCCAGCCCTACGCTGCCCCGGTGAGTGCACCCTGGGGTGGGGATGGAGGGGCAGGAAAAGGCCAGCAGCCCATAGTGAGTCTGTGGAGAATCTCGCACTAGGACCACAGGTTGGAGTTCAGATCAGGGTTGCATTTCAGTCTGGTTTGCAGGAGCAGAAACCAGGCTTCAGCAGGGACTTGACAGTGGCAGGTAACAGAGCACAAGCCACTAGTACTGCAATCACTTCCTCTGCTCAGCTTCTTAGTTGCATGGTCTTTGTACCTGAACCAGTACCCATCTGCTGTTTGTTCTAGGACACCCCCTACATCGTCTCGCTGATATCCCTTCATCGGCCCTCCATCTCTTCTCCGTCATCCCTCAATCACCGCTCCATCGTCCCTCCATCATCCCTTCATCGTCCCTTCATCAACGCCACATCATCCTTCCATCCCCTAAACCCTCAGCTCGTTATGGGCAAGGGAACGTGTCTTCCAACTCTCCTTAATGTTTTAGTCCAGTGCTCCGCACACAGTAAGAGCTCAGTAAATACCATCGATTAATCAGTTCTCCCATCCCTCTGCCAAGCCCGAGGCGACGTAAGTAATTGGGGTCCCAAACCATACTCTTCCCTGTTTAGCCAGACTTCACTCTGTGGTTCATTTTCCTCATATAGAGACAGCTGCAATAGGATTCCCTGGACCCACATCTTTGTGTGTGTGTGTGTGTGTGTGTGTGTGTGTGTGTGTGTGTGTGTGTGTGTGTGTGTGCGAGAGAGAGAGACAGAGAGAGAGTGTGTTTTTGCATGCTCAGGGCAAGGTATGAGACTCAGGAAGCAAATCCAAGACTTCAGGGAAGGGGGACATCTCGGTAGGGAACAGTGGGGAATGTTCTCCATCTCTCCCTAGGGAACAGGTTTGGGGGGTCAGGGAAGAGCGGAATGAGTGACTAGATACGTTTATGTGTGTATGCGTTTACCAGCTTGTTTGTATTGTTCTTTCCCAAGTGATTAGCACAGTGCTCTGCACACAGTAAAAGCTCGATAAATAAGATTGACTCTGGGCAACTGTCCATATGTGGGAAAGCCCCAGTCTGTGAGTGAGCGGGAATTAATAATAATAATAATAATAATAATAATAATAATAATAATAATAATAATAATAATGGTATTTGTTAAGCTCTTCCTATGTGCAAACCACTATTCTAAGCGCTGGATGTAAATGCATTATATGTTTGGATACATGTATATTTAGATGTAATTTTTGGATGTGAAAATAAATTGGTGTTCTTCAGGGTGCCTTCTAGGCGTTGGTATATCCTTACATTTCGTGTCCACTGGGGGCACGGTAAATACCGTTTTTACTATTATCAGCCAGTCAATCAGCTTAGTACAGTGCTCTGCATACAGTAAGCACTCAATAAATACGGTTGAATGAATGAATAATTATTGACCTCAAAGCAGAGCTCTATGTGTAAAGCACTGTACTAATGCTTAGGAGAGTACAATATAACAATATAACAGGCACACTCCTTACCCACAACGAGTTTATAGTCTCTGTTCATATCGGTAATTTATTTTATATTAACATCTTTATGCCCCTTTAGACTGTAAGGTTGTTGTGGGGAGGGAACATGTCTACCAACTCTGTTACATTTCATTGTCCCAAGTATTTAGTACAATGCTCTGCACAAAGTAAATGTTCAAAAATATGATTTTTTAATTGCTTGATTGATTGATACTACATCCTCATCTAGGGCTTTTGCTCCTATTACTGCTAATATTAATGACAGCTTTTCTGTCTTATATCTTTGGCATCTTGTTGTCCCCACATAGAGAAGTATGGTGTCAATCCTTCTTGGGAATTCCTTCCTAGTGACGTGGAAGTCTTTTACCAAGTTTCGAGGTCATTTTGTAATTGATAACTCTCTTCCCATATACCATAAATTGCTCCTCCCGTAGACTCACTGGCAAAACTCCTGTTGCTTTCTTTACCTCATCAAGATCTTTGTCCTGTGCAGGGAGTCATCATCACTTACCAATGACCAGCATCTCCACGGTGAGGGAATTACTTCTGCTGGGATTCTCCGAGGTCTGGGAGCTGCAGCTGGTCCACGTTGCGCTGTTCCTACTGGTCTACCTGGCGGCCCTGACGTGGAATCTCCTTATCGTCGCCATCGCTGCCCTCGACCAGCGCCTCCACACCCCCAGGTACTTCTTCCTCAGGCACCTGTCCGTCCTCGACCTCTGCCTCATCTCCGTCACCGTCGCCAACTCCATCCACAACTTTCTGGCAAAATGAGATACATCTCCCTCGTGGGCTGTGCCGTCCAGGCCTCCTCCGAGGTGTGCTTTACCGGTTCAGAGCTGTTCATCCAAACGGCCACGTCCTATGATCGCTATGCCACCACCTGCCTCCCCCTGCGCCACGAGGTCGTTAAGGCTCGAGGGATGTGTGGGAAAATGGCCGCCACCTCCTGGCTGAGCAGGGGCCTGTTTGCAGGAATGTATTCAGCTGAGACGTTCTCCCTGTCATTCTGTGGGTCCAACGTCATCCCCTAGTTCTTCTGTGACATCCCCCCTCTGCTAAAAATCACTTGCTCCGAGAAGCACATAGCCATCGACACGACTGTGACATTTGGGGCAGTCTTAGGTGTTATCTGCTACATTTCCATCGTGGACTCATACGTGTGCCTCTTGCGGGCCATGCTGAGGAAGCTGGCCACTGAGGGCCGGGCCAAAGCCTTCTCCACCTGCCTTCCCTACCTTGTCGTCTTCATTGTTTTCGCCTCTACGGGTGTATATGTCTACATCAAGCCGCCCTCAGACTCCTCCTTGTTTGTGGACCTGCTGGTGTCCGTGTTCTTCACGGTGGTGCCCCCCTCCCTGAACTCCCTCTTATACAGCCTGAGGAACCGGGACATTAGGATACAAGGGCAAGATCCTAAAAGGGTCACTCACCCAGCCTCTGTTCTGGGACAAACGTTCTCCTTCCTTGTGTGAATACTCTCACACCTAACCAAGGAATTGTCCTTGGACCTAGCCAGATACTTAGTTGTCCTACAGGGTTCGTACAAAACGCTGGAAGTTGACGAATTGTCAAAGTCTGGGAGGGAGGCCACTAAAATTGAAGTATGACTGACAATCCAGCTTTGGGGAGGCATCATGGCCTCAAGGAAGGAGAGTCCCTGTAGACTGTAAACTCACTGTGGGCAGGGAATGTGTTTAACAACTCTGTTAAATTGAATTCTCCCAGGTGCTTAGTACAGTAAATCCTGTTTTGGGGAGGTTCTAATCCCTGCTCTGCCACTTGTCTTCTGTGTGACCTTGGATGAGCCACTTAACTTCTCTGTGCCTCAGATACCTCATCTGTAAAATGGAGATTAAGACTGTGAACCCCACAAGGGACAATCCGATTAAGAGAAGCAGCGTTGCTCAGTGGAAAGAGCCCGGGCTTTGGAGTCAGGGATCATGGGTTCGAATCCCGGCTCTGCCAATTGTCAGCTGTGTGACTTTGGGCATGTCACTTAACTTCTCTGTGCCTCAGTACCCTCATCTGTAAAATGGGGATTAAGACTGTGAGCGCCCCATGGGACAACCTGATCTCCTTGTAACCCCGCCATCGCTTAGAACAGTGCTGTGCACATAGTAAGCACTTAATAAATGCCATAAGTATTATTATGATTACCCTAGTGCTTAGAACAGTGCTTGGCACATAGCAAGTGCTTAACAAACACCATCATTTTTTTCTTAAGTTTATCATGGCCTAAAGGAATGGGAATCGCTCTAAGATGCAAGCTCACTGTGGGCAGGGAACGAGTCTACCAACTCTGTTATATTGAACTTTTCCAAGTGCTTAGTACAGTGCTGGGCCCCAAGTAAGAGCTCAATAAATACGATTGATCGATGGTTTGAGACGAGTTCTGATGTCAGCTCTGCTACTGGATTGCTTTGTGACCTAGGGACAGTGACTTAACATCACTAAGATCTCTCTCCCTCCTATAATCTGAGCCCGTGTGGGACAGGAATTGTGCCTGAACTGATTCTCTTGCTTCTACTCTAGCAAGTAGAAAAATTTTTGCATACAACCTCTTAATAAATACAATAATGATATCACTATTAGTAATGATCATGAAACTATAATGATATGCTCCTTAGCATGACTCTGGGGGTGGGTATGAAAGTTGGAAAATGGGAAGAGGTATGGGAGAAGGGAAGGAAGGATGACTGCAGCTCCATCTGTCTTGTCAAATCCATCCTTTCTCATTAGTCCTTGTTTCCAACCATTCATCTATCCATCCAATCATCTAGAGCATGGGCATGGGAATCAGTTCCCAGTTCCCAGTTCTGCTACTTGTTTGTCCTGTGACTTTGGGCAAGTCAATTCACTTCTCTGTGCCTCAGTTACCTCATCTGTAAAACGGTGATTGAGAATGTGAGCCCCATGTGGGACAGGGGCTGTGTCCAACCTGATTACCTTGCATCTACTCCAGCACTTAGAACAGTACTTGGCACATAGTAAGCACTATACAAGGATCATAACTATTACTATTATTATTATCAATAGTATTAATTGACCACATCCTGTGTGCAAAGCATTGTAGTAAGCTCTCGGGAGAGTTGAAAAGAGTTATAGTTGCACTGTTCCTGCTCTCCAGGAGATTATGATCCAATGGGGGAGATAGACACATAATAAATTACGTAGAGGAGGAAGGAGAGAAGGGAAAGATGAGAAAGTGGACGAGCCCTTGACTCAAGACTAGAGTTTATATAGTCAGTATGAACAGAGCTTCAGCAAATTTGCAATCAGGACAAGTCAAAAGCAGCAGCATTGCTTAGTGGGTAGACCGCATTGCTGGGATTCAAATGGACATGGATTCTGATCTCGGTTCCACCACATCTGCTGTGTGAACTTGGACAGGGTCGCTTAACATCTCCGTGCCTCAGTTCCCTCATCTGTAAAATGGGGATTGAGATGTGAGCCCCACGCAGGACATGGACTCTGTCTAATCGGATTAGCTTGAAACTACTCCAGCTCTTAGTATTGTGACTGATATATGCTAAGTGCTTCATAAAAGCCAGAAGAAAAAGTTACAGTTGGCTGCTTGACTGACAGACTGAATGTCTCAGGTTGTGAATTAGACAAAGGTGAACCCATTTACAGTGGCTAAAGACTGTCATTGAAAATAGGAACTGTTAGGTGGCTGGGATGCAGATTCCGCTGTTTCCACGGGAACCCCGATGGCCGACAGCATCGCTGATGCTGCAGCTACCGGACCCTTGTCTCCCAGGAGTTTCAGTAACCACGTGAACAAAGGGTGTTTGGCTTGTCCAGGCAACAAGGTCCCTCGGCAGGACCCCGAGCCACCCTCCAGGGATCCCCCTCGGAGCAGCTCCTGTTTTATCTAGTGTCGGGGGCCAGTCTGGAAAGCTTCTCTGTGTCTGAGGGAGAGTGGAGAGGGACTGAGGGATCCTCTCTGTTCCTTCGTGGCTGACTGAACCCAGGAGTCTGAGGGAAAAGAGGGGACCAGCCCAGCCCTGCAGAGGTCAGCGACCCCCAGCCCCATGCTGCCCCGGTGAGAATGACTGGGGGTGAGTGAGATGGAGGGGCGGGGTGGACGAGGATGAGGATGGAAGAGATGGAGCCAGTCTGAAGCCTAAATTGAGGTTCGGACCAGAAGCACGGTGCCCAGCGGGGCAGGGGTGCTAGCAGGAGGGAAGGTGTTTTCCAATTCAGTAATCCCCAACTGTCACATACCGCTCTCCTTCTTCGTCAAACTTCGCTACCAGGCCAACTACCTGCCAGGCTACGGTGCTTCAGCACAATGTCAGCACTGTGGGGAGTCACTTTGGCCTTCAGTGGGTCCCAGAATCCCTTGCACAGAGAAAATGACAGGCAAGGCTGCGAGACTGTGACCAGCATTGGACAGCCACTGGCAGTATCAGCAATTCCTCCCTGTACGAGTTCTTACCAAATGTTGGGAGAAGGCAAATAGTGGGAAAGGTTGTAATCCCTGCACTCATGGGCTTTCCAGCCTACTGGGCTAATTGGCACAATATAATTTACTATCAGTCAATCAATCTTGAATCATGTTTATTGAGAGCTTTCTGTGTGCACTAAGCCCTTGGGAGAGTAATACTACTACTAATAATAATAGTAGTACTTATTAGCCCCTTACTATGTCCCAAACACTGTTCTAAGTGCTGGGGTAGCTACACGTTAAGCAGGTAGGATACAGTCCTTGTTCATTCATTCATTCAATCGTATTTATTCAGTGCTTACTGTGTGCAAAGCACTATACTAAGCGCTTGGGAAGTACAAATCGGCAACATGTAGAGACGCTCCTATCAAACAGCGGGCTCACACTCTAATGGGGGAGACAGACAACAAAACAAAACAAGTAGACAGGTGTCAATACCATAAGAACAAATAGAATTATAGCAATATACACATCATTAAGAAAATAGAGTAATAAATATGAACAAATAAAATAAATAGAGTTATAAATATGTACAAATATATACAAGTGCTGTGGGGAGGGGAAGAGGGTTGGTCAGAGGGAAGGAGGGCGGGCGATGAGGGGCGAGGTGAAGGAGGAAGGAGAAAAGGGGGAATCAGTCAGGGAAGGCCTTCTGGAGGAGGTGAGCTCTCAGTAGTGCTTTGAAGGGAGGAAGAGAGCAAGCTTGACGTTTGTGTGGAGGAAGAGCATTCCAGGCCAGGGAGAGGATGTGGGCCAGGTGTCGACGGCGGGACAGGCAAGAACGAGAAACAGTGAGGAGGTTAGCGGCAGAGAAGCAGAGGGTGCGGGCTGGGCTGTAGAAGGAAAGAAGGGAGGTGAGGTAGGAGGGGTCGAGGTGATGGAGAGCCCTGAAGCCGAGAGTGAGGAGGGTTTGCTTTATTCGAAGGTTGACAGGCAACCACTGGGGATTTCTGAAGAGGGGAGTGATATGCTCAGAGCCTTTCTGTACAGAGATAATCCGGGCAGCAGAGTGAATTTAAGACTGAAGTGGGGAGAGACAGGAGGATGGGAGATCAGAGAGGAGGCTGATGCAGTAATCAGTCGGGATAGGATGAGAGATTGAACCAGCAAGGTAATGGTTTGGATGGAGAGGAAAGGGCGCATCTTGGCGATGTTGTGGAGTTGAGGCCGGCAGGTTTTGGTGACAGATTGGATGTGTGGGGTGAATGAGAGAGCAGAGTCGAGGATGACACCAAGGTTGCGGGCTTGCCAGATGGGAAGGATGGTAGTGTCGTCCACAGTGACGGGAAAGTCAGGGAGAGGAGAGGGTTTGTGAGGGAAGACGAGGAGCTCAGTCTTGGACATGTTGATTTTTAGATGGAGGGTAGATATCGAGATGGAGCTGTCCTGAAGGCAGGAGAAGATACGATCCTGGAGAGAAGGAGAGATGTGGGTTTCATCAGCGTAGAGGTGATAGTTCAAGCCATGTGAGCGAATGAGTTCACCAAGGGAGTGAGTATAGATGGAGAACAGAAGGGGACCACGAATTGACCCTTGAGGAACCATTACAGCAAGGGGATTCATTCATCCATTCATTCAATCGTATTTATTGAGCACTTACTGTGTGCAGAGCACTGTACTAAGCGCTTGGGAAGTACAAGTTGGCAACATATAGAGACGGTCCCTACCCAACAGTGGGCTCACACTCGAGAAGGGGGAGACAGAGAACGAAACAAAACATTAACAAAATAAAATAAATAGAATATGTACAAGTAAACTAAATAAATAAATAGAGTAATAAATACTAAGTACAAACATATATACATATATACAGGTGCTGTGGGGAAGGGAAGGAGGTAAGGCGGGGGGATGGAGATGGGGAGGCAGGGGAGAGGAAGGAGGGGGCTCAGTCTGGGAAGGCCTCCTGGAGGAAGTGAGCTCTCAGTAGGGCCTTGAAGGGAGGAAGAGAGCTAGCTTGGCGGATGTGGGGAGGAAGGGCATTCGAGGCCATGGGGATGACGTGGGCCGGGGGTCGACGGCGGGACAGGCGAGAACGAGGCACGATGAGGAGGTTAGCGGCAGAGGAGCGGAGGGTGCGGACTGGGCTGTAGAAGGAGAGAAGGGAGGTGTGGTAGGAAGGGGCGAGGTGATGTAGAACCTTGAAGCCGAGGGTGAGGAGTTTCTGTCTGATGCGTAGGGGATGGGAAGGGGAGGAGGAGCCCGCATAGAAGACTGAGAATGAACGGCCAGAGAAATAAGAGGAGAACCAGGAGAGGACGGAATCTGTGAAGCCAAGGTTGGATAGCGTGTTGAGTAGAAGGGGGTGGTCCACAGTGTCGAAGTCAGCTGAGAGGTCGAGGAGAATTAGGATAGAATAGGAGTCATTGGATCTGGCCAGAAGGAGGTCATTGGTGACCTTTGAGAAGGCAGTTTCAGTGGAGTGTAGAGGACAGAAGCCACATTGGAGGGGGTCTAGGAGAGAGCTGGAGTTGACGAATTCGAGGCAGCGAGTGTAGGCAATAACTGGAAGAGGCAGTGGGGTCGAGAGAGGGTTTTTTAGGATGTGGGAGACGTGGACATGTTTGAAGGCAGAGGGGAAGGATCCAGCTGAGAGTGAGAGGTTGAAGATAAAAGTTAAAAAGGGGAGGGGGGAAGGGGCGAGAGTTTTCATAAGATGAGAGGGAATGGGGTCCGAAGCACACCTAGAAGTGGTGGCATTTGAGAGGAGGGAGGAGATCTCATGTGAAGATACTGATGGGAAGGATGGGAAAGTAACAGAGAGTGTTGGGGGGGGTGGAGAAGGGGGAGGGATGTCTTTGGGGAGTTCAGACCCGATGGTGTTAATTTTCCTAATGATGTATGTAGCCAGAACATTGTGAGTGAGAGATGGAGGAGTCGGAGGAGCAGGGGGCCTGAGGAGGGAGTTAAATGTTCGGGATAGCTGACACAGGTGATGAGCATGAGTGTCAATAAGGGAAGAAAAATAGGTTTCTGGTAGAGGAGAGGGCAGGGTTAAGGCAGGAAAGGATAAATTTAAAGTGAACAAAGTTTGCTTTGTGTTTAGACTTTCGCCAGCAGCATTCAGCAGCTCAAGCATAAGAGCGAAGAAGCCAGACAGTGTCAGTGTTCCAAAGCTGTGAGTTAGTGGTGCGAGAGCGACAAAAGGAAAGGCGAGCAAGCGAGTTGAGTTGGGTAGAGATGGTGGAGTTGAGAGCAGTAATCTGGTCACCAAGAGGGGGTAGAGAGGATAGGGAGGCGAAGTGGGGTATGATGCGCTGAGAGAGATGGATGGGGTAGAGAGAGTGGAGGTCTCTGTGGGGAAGTAATGTAGATTAACGGGGGGAAGAGTGTGAGTGAGGAGACATGTGACAAGGTTATGATCAGAGAGAGGGACTTCAGAGTTGGTGAGAGTAGAGATAGTGCAGCAGTAGGAGATGATGAGGTCGAGGGTGTGTCCAGGTTGTTGAGTGGGCGAAGTGTGGCAGTGCAGGAGGTTGTCAGCGTCAAGGAGAAATAGACGGCGGGCGGCAGAGGAATCACCAGGGACATCCATGTGGATGTTGAAGTCTCCGCGGATCAGGGTGGGCTGGGAAAAGGAGAGAAGGAAGCTGGGAAAGGGGTCAAAATGGTTAAAAAAGTTGGAGGTGGGGCCAAAGGGGTGGTAGATGATGGCTATAAGAATCTGGAGGGGGTGTTAGAGTAAAATAATATGGGCTTCAAAGGAGGGGAAGGAAAGGGAAGGGGGTGGAGGGATAGTGCGAATGCGACATTGAGTTCCGAGAAGGAAGCCAACACTTTCAACTTTTCCGGTGAGTCTGGGGGAGTGGGAGAAGAAGAGGCCTCCGCTGGAGAGAGCAGCAGAAGAGACCGTGTCATCTGGGGTGAGCCAAGTCACAGAAAGGGGGAGGAGGAGGAGCGACCGCAAAAGGAACAGGTCAAGGATGAAAGGGACCTTACCTATAATGGAGCGAGGGTTTCATAGGCCACATCTGGAAGCAGCTGTGGAGGGGGAGGGAGGAGGAAGGGCGCAAGGGATGGGAGGGTTTCGATGGAAATATGTTGGTGGGGACCTGGGACGGGAAAGGGGGAAGAGGGGTAGTGATAATCAATCAATCGTATTTATTGAGCGCTTACTATGTGCAGAGCACTGTACTAAGCGCTTGGGAAGTACAAATTGGCAACACATAGAGACAGTCCCTACCCAACAGTGGGCTCACAGTCTAAAAGGGGGAGACAGAGAACAGAACCAAACATAACAACAAAATAAAATAAATAGGATAGAAATGTACAAGTAAAATAAATAAATAAATAAATAAATAGAGTAATAAATATGTACAACCATATATACATATATACAGGTGCTATGGGGAAGGGAAGGAGGTAAGATGGGGGGATGGAGAGGGGGACGAGGGGGAGAGGAAGGAAGGGGCTCAGTCTGGGAAGGCCTCCTGGAGGAGGTGAGCTCTCAGCAGGGCCTTGAAGGGAGGAAGAGAGCTAGCTTGGCGGAGGGGCAGAGGGAGGGCATTCCAGGCCCGGGGGATGACGTGGGCCGGGGGGTCGACGGCGGGACAGGCGAGAGCGAGGTACAGTGAGGAGATTAGCGGTGGAGGAGCGGAGGTTGCGGGCTGGGCAGTAGAAGGAGAGAAGGGAGGTGAGGTAGGAGGGGGCGAGGTGATGGAGAGCCTTGAAGCCCAGGGTGAGGAGTTTCTGCCTGATGCGCAGATTGATTGGTACCCACTGGAGATTTTTGAGGAGGGGAGTAATATGCCCAGAGCGTTTCTGGACAAAGATAATCCGGGCAGCAGCATGAAGTATGGATTGAGGTGGACAGAGACACGAGGATGGGAGATCAGAGAGAAGGCTGGTGCAGTAGTCCAGACGGGATAGGATGAGAGCTTGAATGAGCAGGGTAGCGGTATGGATGGAGAGGAAAGGGCGGATCTTGGCAATGTTGCGGAGCTGAGACCGGCAGGTTTTGGTGACGGCTTGGATGTGAGGGGTGAATGAGAGAGCGGAGTCGAGGATGACACCAAGGTTGCGGGCTTGTGAGACAGGAAGGATGGTAGTGCCGTCAACAGAGATGGGAAAGTCAGGGAGAGGACAAGGTTTGGGAGGGAAGACAAGGAGTTCAGTCTTCGACATGTTGAGCTTTAGGTGGCGGGCAGACATCCAGATGGAGATGTCCTGAAGGCAGGAGGAGATGCGAGCCTGGAGGGAGGTGGAGAGAGCAGGGGCAGAGATGTAGATCTGGGTGTCATCAGCGTAGAGATGATAGTTGAAGCCGTGGGAGCGAATGAGGTCACCAAGGGAGTGAGTGTAGATTGAGAACAGAAGGGGACCAAGCACTGAACCTTGGGAAACCCCCACAGTAAGGGGATGGGAGGGGGAGGAGGAGCCTGCAAAAGAGACTGAGAAAGAACGACCGGAGAGATAAGAGGAGAACCAGGAGAGGACGGAGTCTGTGAAGCCAAGGTCAGATAGCGTGTTGAGGAGAAGGGGGTGGTCCACAGTGTCAAAGGCAGCTGAGAGGTCGAGGAGGATTAGGACAGAGTATGAGCCGTTGGATTTGGCAAGCAGGAGGTCATTGGTGACCTTTGAGAGGGCAGTTTCCGTGGAATGAAGGGGACGGAAGCCAGGCTGGAGGGGGTCGAGGAGAGAGTTGTTGTTGAGGAATTCTAGGCAGCGCGTGTAGACAACTCGTTCAAGGAGTTTGGAAAGGAATGGTAGGAGGGATATGGGACGATAACTAGAAGGTGAGGTGGGGTCAAGAGAGAGTTTTTTTAGGATGGGAGAGACATGGGCATGTTTGAAGGCAGAGGGGAAGGAACCAGTGGAGAGTGAGTGGTTGAAGATGGAAGTTAAGGAGGGGAGAAGGGATGGAGCGAGAGATTTCATAAGATGAGAGGGAATGGGGTCAGAATCACAGGTGGCCGGAGTAGCACTTGAGAGGAGGGAGGAGAGTTCCTCTGAGGATACCGCTGGGAAGGATGGGAGAGTAGCAGAGAGTGTTGAGAGCCGGGGGGATGGAGAAAGGGGGGAAGAGACTTTGGGGAGGTCGGACCTGATGGATTTAATTTTGTTAATGAAGTAGGAGGCGAGATCGTTGGGGGTGAGGGAAGGAGGAGGGGGAGGAACCGGGGGCCTGAGAAGGGAGTTGAATGTACGGAAGAGCTGGCGGGGGTGATGGGCATGGGTGTCAATAAGGGAGGAGAAATAGTTTTGTCTGGCAGAAGAGAGGGCTGAGTTAAGACAGGAAAGGATAAACTTAAAGTGAACGAGGTTGGCATGGTGTTTAGACTTTCGCCAGCAGCGTTCAGCAGCTCGAGCATAAGAGCGAAGGAGGCGGACAGTGGCAGTGATCCAGGGCTGTGGGTTAGTGGTGCGAGAGCGGCGAAGGGAAAGGGGAGCGAGTGAGTCTAGCTGAGTAGAAAGGGTAGAGTTGAGAGCAGTAATCTGATCATCAAGACTGGGTAGAGAGGAGAGGGCGGCGAGGTGGGGTGTGAGGTGCTCCGAAAGATGGGTGGGGTCCAGAGAGCGGAGATCTCTGTGAGGGAGTAATACGGATTTACAGGGGAAAGGAGTGTGAGTGAGGAGGCAGGTGAGAAGATTATGATCAGAGAGAGGGATTACAGAGTTGGTGAGGGTGGACACAGTGCAGCGGTAGGAGATGATAAGAAAGGAGAACTGGGATGGGGCTGGGGAGGGGGCGGGGAGAAGGCGAGGGAGGGGGTTGGAAGGGAGGGGTTGAGGGTTGGCCATGGTACAGAGGGATTCTGGGGAGGCGGTGGGCAGGGGAAAGGTAGGGAAAGAGCAGGGTGGCGGAGGGGAAGGGGAAGGCGAGGACTGGGTAGGGCAGATGGGAGAAGGGGTTCATGATGAGGTCAGAGACGTAAATGACAGCACAGCGAGCAGTTAACAATTAACATGCAAATAGCAATATTAAAATAATAAATAATAAAATCAATAAAATAAAATAAATAATAAAATAAGCAGATGTTGTTGTTCCACATGGGGCTCAGAGTTTTAACCCCCATTTTACAGATGAAGCAACTGAGGCTTAGAGAAGTTAAATGACTTACCCATGGTTACACAGCAGACATGAGGTGGAGCCGGAATTAGAACCCAGGTCCTTCTGACTCTTTCTGACACCCATGCCCGTGCTCTATCCACTTTATAACGCCATAACAGACACATTCCTTGCCCCTTCTAAAAGGAAAAAAGGAACTGAAAGATGAATATGCAATGATTGCGTAGCAATTTGCAGATGACGAAACTGAGGCCTAGAAAAGTGAAGTGATTTGCCCAAGGTCTCTCAGCAGCAAAGGGACAGAGGCAGGATTAGAACCAAAGTCCTCTGACTCCCACTAAGCTATGCTTGGGAGAGTACAACAGAACAGAGCTGGTAGATGTGTATGCTGCCCCCAAGGAGTTCACAGTCACGAAGAGAACTCCTGGACCCATGCTTTTTCCACTGAGGATGGAAATGAGTTGATTCGCGCTTGAGTTAGTTGAAGTGGGTTTAGAAGGCTGGGAAATGAAGCGGGGTAGCTGGTTGAAGGAGGGGTGATTTTAACAGTGTTCAGAATTCGGAAAAAACTGTGCTGTCTCTGATTTTGAGTGGTTCCATGCTAGGATGGAACGGGACAGTCGATCGCAAGAAAGAACTAGAAAGTTGCTTTGAGAGCTGGGAAGACCAGCTGCACGATGGAAAGTGGGCGAAGTGCAGTCTCAGGGCGGAGAGCCTTCAAGCCGATTGTGAGTTCTTGTTCGTTGTGAAAGCACACAACTTGTCCTGAGGGGAGGTTGAGGAGAGGAGAAGATGTAGGCTGAGCGTTGCACTAGGAAAGGACTAGATGAACCATGAGGTATGCTTGTACACGTGTGAAAGCAGATATTGAGCAAATGGAATCAGTTTGATGTATATGTGGGTTTTATTTTTGTTTATTTTAGTGTATTGTTAAGTACTTATTATATGCCAGGCACTGTACTAAGCACTGGGGTGGATCCAAGCTAATCAGGATGGGCACAGTCCATGGCTACATGGTGCTTTCAGTCATAATACCCAATTTACAGAAGAGGCAACTGAGACACAGAGAAGGTAAGTGACTTGCTCCAGGCCATACAGCGTACAAGGGGCAGAGACAGTATTAAAATCAGGTCCTTCTGTCTACCTGTCTAATTCTCTCTCCACTAAATGGATGAATTTGTGTATAAAGGCACTTCTTGTTTGACTATAAAACACCAAAAAAATTTCACAACAATCATGTTCATATCTTTATGTTCTCTGACCTATCCTATCCGCTATTCATTTTAGTTTCAGTCTCCTTTACCAAAATTAACATTGTTGATATTTATTTTTACGTTACAAGAAAAGTATTAAATGCTGGGGGAGATTCAGTCCCACAAAGAATTCACAAAATAAGTAGGAGGGATAAGAGGTATCAAATCCTCATTTTACTATTGAGAAAACTGAGGCGTGGAGAAATTAAGTCACTTTCCCATGGCTACGCAGCAGAGAACTGGTAGAGGTGGGATTAAAACCCTGGTCCTCTGACTCCCAGACCTATGTTCTTCCCAATAGCACCCTCCTTCTACATAGTTCGAAGCTTGGTGCTTCCAATAGAATGGAAGCTCCTTGGGGGCAGTGATCATATGCACTAATACCGTGTCCTCTGTAGGTACTCAATAAATAGAATTGATTGACTTAGTCCTATTATTTCACCCACAACATCAATGTCTCTAAATTGAAGTCTTCCGTCCCTTTTCCTGTGCAGAGAGTCAACATAATTTCCCCGGAATGTTCAATGTCTCCACGCTGAACTCAGAGATCATTTTGAATTCAATAACTGTCTCCTCTCCATAGAGAATCACCAGCAAGTGTCCTGCCAGCTCCTTCACTGATTCCATCAACTAACTCTGCCTTTGGCTCTTCCCTCATCACATGCAGAAAGTCAATGCTGCCTCCCCAAAATGCCCAACGTCTCCACGGTGAGGGAGTTTTTCCTGCTCGGATTCTCAGAGGTCCAGGAGCTGCAGCTGGTCCACCTCGCGCTCTTCCTTCTGCTCTATCTGGCGGCACTGACAGGGAATCTCCTCATCCTCGCCGTCACCACCCTTGACCGGCGCCTCCACACCCCCATGTACTTCTTCCTCAGGCACCTGGCCGTCCTCGACCTCTGCCTCATTTCCACCACCGTCCCAAACTCCATCCACAACTCCCTGACTAACAAGAGATCCATCTCCCTAGTGGGCTGCGCCATCCAAGTCACCTCTGTGGTCTGGTTTGCTATTTCGGAGTTGTCCGTCCTCACGGCCATGTCCTATGACCGCTATGCTGCCATCTGCCTCCCCCTGAGCTACGAGGTCGTCATGGCTCGAGGGGTCTGTGGGAAGATGGCCGCCGCCTCGTGGCTCAGTGGGGGCCTGTTTGGAGTCTTATTTTCAGCTTCGACCTTCTCCCTGTCCTTCTGTGGATCCAACATCGTCCAGCAGTTTTTCTGTGATGTCCCCTCTCTGTTGAAGATCACCTGCTCCGAGGACCACGTCGCCGCCGACGTAATCGTCACCGCCGGGGTAGCGTTTGACTTTGTCTGCTTCATTCCCATCATCGTCTCATACGTGCGTATTTTCCGGGCCGTGCTGAGGATGCCGGCCAGCAAGGGTCGGGCCAAAGCCTTCTCCACCTGCCTGCCCCATCTCGTTGTCGTCACCGTTTTTTTCTCCGCGGCAACCTTTGCCCACTTAAAGCCAACTTCCAGCTCCTCCATCTGGCTGGACCTGCTGGTGTCCGTGTTCTACACGGTGGTTCCCCCTGCTCTGAACCCCCTCATCTACAGCCTGAGGAACAGGGATGTGAAGATGGCGATGGGGAGAGTCATGGTAAGGAGTCTTTTCTCCATAAATAGAAAATTTCACTTCATGCTCTGACCCTATTATTTCTCTCCCGAAGGATTGACTCTGGACAGACTTAAGCGGCCTGCAAATATCTGAGCTATTTGTCCTTAGAGACTTTTCCTGGCTGCACGCTGCCTATTATCTATGGCTTTGACTAGGTTGGTAGAAGAGTTTTTATCCAGCTGTTCTTGACTGGTATTTAAATCTTGTTCCCATGTCTGGGGATAGATCCCTGCACTTGGATTCACCCTCTTTATTCACCACCAGCAGAGGGTAGAGCACGGGCCTGGAAGTCAGAAAGTCCTGGGTTCTAATCCTGCCTCTGCCACTTGTCTGATGTATGACCTTGGGCAAGTCACTTCATTACACTGGGCCTCAGTTCTCTCATCTGTAAAATGGGGGTGAATACTGTGGGCCCCATGTGGGACATGGACTCTGTCCAACCTGATTAGCTTCTATCTTCCACAGTGATTAATACAGTGTCTGGCACATAGTAAGTGCTTAACAAATACCATTAAATAAAATTGAAGAGGTAGCTGAAGAAGGGTGTTTTAAACTTAATTTCGATCCTCAAATTCATTCATTCATTCATTCAATCGTATTTATTGAGCGCTTACTGTGTGCAGAGCACTGTACTAACCGCTTGGGAAGTACAAGTTGGCAACATATAGAGACGGTCCCTACCCAGCAACGGGCTCACAGTCTAGAGGGAAGAGACAGACAACAAACCAAAACATGTGGACAGGTGTCAAGTCATCAGAATAAATAGAAGTAAAGCTAGATGCACATCATTAACAAAATAAATAGAATAGTAAATATGTATAAGTAAAATAAATAGAGTAATAAATATGTACAAACATATATACAGGTGCTGTGGGGAGGGGAAGGAGGTAGGGCGGGGGGATGAGAAAGGGGAGATGAAAGAGGAGGCTCAAATCTGCCCCAGAAGCCAGGAGCAGGGGTAGAGGTTGAAGTTTTCCAACCATTTAATGCTCTCAGTTGTCACTTAATAAACACCATTATGATTCCTCATTCTACTCTTACTGTTGCTACTATTATTATTTATTGTATATATATTTCAATATGCAAGTATTAATTCAATCAATCAATAAATCAAGTTGAATGTTACAACAGAATGCCAAGATACTATTCTTTGCTCACAGGAGCTTACACCTTTTCAAAAATGTTACAGGTACCTGTGGACAACAACCATATCAGTGTCAAAACTGGAATGAGGTCTTGGGGTCCTTTTTGTTTTGCCAATTCAATCTGAATATTGGATTCAACCACGACTAACCAAATGGGCTAGGGTGCCTATTATCCCTACCACGATATATCTTCAATCTCCAGAGTTGAAACAGAAAGCTATTATTAATCATGGAAAGAGAATGATGAGTCTGTTGAGATTGACCTCCTCCAGGAGGCCTTCCCAGACTGAGCCCCTTCTTTCCTCTCCCCCTCGTCCCCCTCTCCATCCTCCCGTCTTACCTCCTTCCCTTCCCCACAGCACCTGTATATATGTATATATGGTTGTACATATTTATTACTCTATTTATCTATTTATTTATTTATTTTACTTGTACATTTCTATCCTACTTATTTTATTTTGTTGGTATGTTTGGTTCTGTTCTCTGTCTCCCCCTTTTAGACTGTGAGCCCACTGTTGGGTAGGGACTGTCTCTATGTGATGCCAATTTGTACTTCCCAAGCGCTTAGTACAGTGCTCTGCACATAGTAAGCGCTCAATAAATACGATTGATTGATTGATTGATTGATCTAGGAAGGAGTCCCAGAATGGAAACCACGTGGGACTCGGCAGTTATTTAGGTTGTTGTGGGGGCAGGATCACAGAAAGCCCATGATCCTGGCCTTCCGAGATTCCCGGACGCTCAGCCGTTGCAGTGTAGCTTCGGGATCGTCCTCCCACGGAGAATCCCCCAGGAAATAACCCGGCCATCGTCTGAGGGGATGGTACAGCCAGTCGGAGAGCCGAGAGGGGGAGGGAGGATCCTGACAGCTCCCATCCCCTACCCAGACCTTCCTGTCACCTCCACCAGTTTCCAGGACTGACAAGATGAAGTGAGCCTCTCTCAGCAGAGATGGTGCTCCCCAGCACAGGACAGGCCTTTGACTCTGGAGAGGATCAGGGGAAAGATGAGGGGCTGGGAAAGGAAATTTCAATGTAAGCCCAGAAGAAGAGGATCAAAGTTAGAATTTCTCCTATTCTTTCACGTTACTTCCCCGAAGAGAGATGAACCATTCCAGCTAGTACCCCTCCAGGGCCAGATGAGGGGGCGTGGATCTGTGTGAGTGAGGGGTACTCAGTCACCAATCAGTTGTCAGTGGAAAGAACCAAGTTCTGGGACTCAGAAGACTCCCATCTCTGCTACTTCCCTGCTGCATGAACTCGGAAAGCCGTTTAATCTCTCTATGTTTCCAGTTTCCTTATCTGCTAAGTGCTAGTACAGTGCCCAGTACCCGGTAGATGTTTACCAGGTATCGTTGATTAGTCAATCAATCTGTAGCATTTCGGCAAGCATCGTGGCCTAGTGGATAGAGCACGGGCCTGGAAGTCAGAAGGACCGGGCTTCTAATCTCAGCTCTGCCACGTGTCTGCTGTGTGAGCTTGGACAAGTCACTTCAATAGTCTAAGCCTCAGTTACCTCATTTGCAAAATGGGGATTAAGAGTGTGAACTCCATGTGGGGCAGGGACTGTGTCCAACTTGATTAACTTGCATATACCCCAGAGCTTAAATCAGTGATTGGTCCATAGTAAGTGCTTAACAAGTACCATAAGTACTATTGTGATTATTATTCCCTGTGTCGTAACTCATACGTTGCCTGAACCCTGGTTTCTTTCATACACTGTGTGTTGGGATCCAACAATCCATTATATTGTCAACTCCTTGAAGGCAAAGATATAATTTTTGCTTGCCCTCTCTCTTAGACTGTAAGCCTCAGGCAGACCAGAGACTGTGTCCAACATACCTATCCCACTGCTTGGCATATAGTAGGAGCAAAATGGGGAGTCAACATCAGTTCTCCCTCATAAGGAGACTAGGGGCCCTAAAAGGGACCTGATTATCTTGTATCTACCTCAGAACTTAGTATAATGCTTGACACATAGTATATGCTTAACAAATACCACAATCATTTGTATTATATTATCCATATCAAATATCAATATATATTCTTATTATAGTTCTTATAATATACTCTAGGTACCTTACTGATTTACAAATTATCAAGTAAGGAAAAGGAGCAGGTTTGAGCCTAGGGTGAGAGATAGAAATAAGTTAAAGTGGTCTCTAGACTAAGAGCTCACGGTGGGTAGGGAAGACATCTACCAATTCTGTTGCAGTGTCTGCTCCCAAGCTCTTAGTACAGTGCTCTGCATACAGTAAACACACAATAAATACTATTGATTAATTGTTTGATTGTGGGCAGGGACGTTGTCTACCAACCATGTTGTATTGTAGTCTTCCAAGTACTTAATACAGTGTTCTGCACTGAAAATGATCAATAATTATCATTGATTAAGGTTGTCTTCTGGGTTGAGACGGGTTTAGGGATAAGGAAAAACTCCTAATTAAGTGTTAGCCTATGGGAAGCATAAGACCAGTAATGACACATTCCCTGCCCACAAAGAGCTTAGACTCTGATCAATCGATGGCATTTATTGAGCACTGATTGGGTGTAGAGCACTGCTCTAAACACTTGGGAGAATTCACTAGAGCAGAGCAGGTAGGCATGTTCCCTGCTTGCAAGCTTACAGTCAAAAGGGAGAGGCAGACATTAATAAAAACAAAGGGCAGGGGAGATGGACATAGAAGTATTCACAGCAGAGCAACCTAGAGAAGTGGCTGAACAATGGAGTAAAACAATATACATGCCAAGGAGGAGTATCAGTCGGTCCATGCTGGGTAGAGATGGTGGATGGGTTTGTCCTCCTGAGAGTTAAGTGGGAAAAGCTCCTTAGAAGAGATCGGCTTTTGTGCGGGAATTGGAACGTGGTCTGTCAGGAGGTGTAGCATGGTGGATTGGATAAACCTCAGGTCTTGAAGTCAGAAGGTCATAGGTTCTAATCCCTGCTCCACTACTTGTCTACTGTCTGACCTTAGGCAAGTCACTTCACTTCTCTGGGCCTCAATTACCTCATCTGGAAAATGGTGGTTGAGACTGTGAGCTCTGCGTGGGACAAACCTGATTTGCCTGTATCCGCCCCAGCACTTAGTACAGTGACTCGCACATAGTAAGCGCTTAACACTTACCATAATTATTATTTGAAGTGTGGGAGTTCTAAACTGGGGGAACATCCCAAGAGAGGGGAGAAACGTGGGAGTAATGAAAGTGAGGCAAAGTTAGAAGATTGGCCAGGGATAAATTAAAAGAATATTGTGGGGAATAGAAGGTGAGGATAATAGATATTCATTCATTCATTCATTCAATCAGTCGTATTTATTGAGCGCTTGCAGTGTGCAAAGCACTGTAATAAGCGCTTCGGAAGTACAAGTCAGCTACATATAGAGACGGTTCCTACCCAAGAACGGGCTCATATGAAAGGTAAAGGAGCTATTGGCTATGTATAAAGGGATAGGAAGAGATTTGACTAGTTCATAATAACAATAACAATAATTATAATGGCATTTCTGAAGCACGTACTACATGGTAAGCACTGTACCAAGTGCTGGGGTAGATACAAGTTAATTAGGCCCATCATGGACCTAACAGTCTAAATAGGAGGGAGAACAGGTACTGAATCCCCAGTTTGCAAATGTGGGAACTGAGGCCCAGAGAAGTGAAGTGACTTGCCCAAGGTCACACAGCAGGTAAATGGCAGAACAGGGATTAAAAGCCAGGTCCTCTGATTCCCAGGTCCGAGCTCTTTCCTCTAGGCTGTGCTGATTCTCAAATGATGTGGAATTATATGATTACAATTCTTGCAGATATTTGCAAATGGAACAGACACCTAGGAGTCAGGAATGGTTTCTATGCCGGCCTAAACAGAGGCAGGTGAACTGAGGGAGATGAACAGCGTGATTAGCTTGTAGCTATCCTAGCACTTAATACAGTTCTTAGTACGTAGTAGGAACTTAACGAATACCATAAACCCTCCAGAAACCTGAGATTTCCCTCCAACCCAAAGATTTTCCCCTCCTCTGTGCACTTTTCTCTGGATTATTATTTGAATCTACTTCTCATTTCTAAATATCCTTAGGCAGTCAGTGTTAATTCCCAGAAAATGACCAATCTCACTGTGAAGACAGAATTCCTGCTCCTGGGATTCTTGATGGTCCAAGAGCCGCAGCTTGTCCAGGCTGCACTGTTCCTCCTGGTCTCCTGGGCGGCTCTGACGTGGAATCTCGCCATTGTCTCCGTCAGTGCCCTCGACCGGCGCCTCCACACGTCCATGTACCTCTTCCTCAGGCACCTGTCCGTCTCGAGCTCTGCCTCATCTCTGCCATCGTCCCCAAGTCCATACACAACTCCTTAACCAATAATAATTCCGTCTCCTTCCTACGTTGTATCGCTCAGCTCTTTCTGTGGATCTTGTTTGAGTATCTGAGTATTTCATCCTCATGGAGATGTCCCATGACCGCTAAGCTGCCATCTACCTTCGCCTGTGCTACGACATCATCATGGACCGAGAGACCTGTGGGAAGATGGCCGCCGCCTCCTGGCTCAGCCGAGGACTGACTGGGGTCTTGCTTTCAGCTTCAAACTTCTCCATGTCCTTCTGCGGATACAACGCCATCCTCCAGTTCTTCTGTGATGTCCCTGTTCTGCTGAAAATCTGCTGCTCCGAGGACCACGTCGCCACGGAATTGAGTGTGACCACGGGGGTAGTGGTAGCCCTCGTCTGTTTCGTGCTCATCGTCATCTCATACATCCGCATTTTCTGGGCCGTGCTGAGGATGCCGGACACCGAGAGCCGGGCCAAAGCCTTCTCCACCTACCTGCCCCACCTCGCCATCGTCATCGCTTTTTTCTCTACCGGGACCTTCGCCTACCTCAAACCGCCCTCGGACTCCCCCTCGACGCTGGACCTTCTGCTGTCCGAATTCTGCATCGTTGTGTCCCCATCCTTAACCCCATCTACAGTCTGAGGAATAAAGATGTGAAATCTGCCCTGGGGAGGGTCTAAATGGTACACTGTCCAGCTCCCTCTCTGGCATAAAACGTCTGTTTCTCCGTGCCTATGATCCAGCTGTTGTGAGAGGGATTTTACACAAATTTGTCCAGATTTACAGCCGTCCTCTGGGTCTAAGGACAGTGTCCCGACAGGGAAGGTTTTCCGATGCGTGCTGCTGTGGCTGAGAAGGCCCTTCTTCATGATCAGGATTTACAGATCTTTCCTTGGTTCCTGTTAGATTAGCATGGACGAAACGCAAGGTACCCACTAAGCACTCAATAAATACGATGAATTGAATAAGTGAATGATTATTTCCTTCCCGATCCACACCTTTCCTAGTAGCCACCTGCACATGACAGTCCCCTCAGATGCTTAAAAATGAACACCCCTAGTCTGAATCTCAATCACCCAATCAGTAATATTTATTGAGTGGTTACTCTGTACAGGGAACTATATTAAGCTCATGGAAAAGTATGATAGAGTTGATAGGCGTCAACCCTGCTCTCATAGAGTATATAATCTAGTGGTGGGCATAGACAATAAAATAAAAAGCCTAAAGGGAGGGGTGTCCCTGTAGACTGTAAGCTCATTGTGGGCAGGGAATGCGTTTAACAACTCTAGTAAACTAAACTATCTTAAGTGCTTTAGTATAGTAAATCCAGTTTTGAGGCAGTTCTAATCCCTGCTCTGTCACTTGTCTTCTGTATGACCTTGGGCGAGCCACTTAACTTCTCCGTGCCTCAGTTACCTCTGTGGATTAAGACTGTGAACCTACGTGGGACAACCCGATCCCTTGTATCTACTTTGGTGCTTAGAACAGTGCTTGGCACAGAGCAAGTGCTTAACAATACAATTTTTTTAGTTTGATCATGGCCTAAAGAAATGGGAATTGCTCTAAAGTGTAAACTCATAGTGGGCAGGAAACGTGTCTACCAACATTGTTATATTGAACTTTTCCAAGTGATTAGTACAGTGCTCGGCCCAGAGTAAGTGCTCAATAAATACTATTGATCGATCGATTGAGACAAGTTCTGATGCCAGCTCTGCTACTGGCTTGCTTTGTGACCAAGGGGCAGTGACCTAACATTACTAGTATCTCTCTTCCTCTTACACTCTGAGCCCTTGTGGGACAGGAATTGTGTCTGAACTGATTCTTTTGCTTCTACTCCAGCAAATGAAACAATTTAGGCCCACAACTTCTTAATAAATGCAATAATGATATCAATATTAGTAATGACTATGAAAACATAATGATACGCTCTTTAGCATGATTCTGGGGGTGGGAATGAAAGTTGGAAAAAGGAAGATGGTATGGTAGAAGGGAAGAAAGGATGACTGCAGAACCATCTGTCTTCTCAAATCCATCCTCTCTCATCAATCCATCTTTCCTTTCTTCCATCCATCCATCCATCCTTCCAAACATTCATCTATCAAGCAATCAATCGTATTTATTGAGCTCTTACTGTGTGCAGAGCACTGTACTAAGCGCTTGGGAAGTACAAGTCGGCAACACATAGAGACAGTCCCTACCCAACAGCGGGCTCACAGTCTAGAAAGGGGAGACAGAGAACAAAACCAAACATACTAACAAAATAAAATAAATAGAATAGATATGTACAAGTAAGATAAATAAATAGAGTAATAAATATGTACAAACATATATACATATATTCAGGTGCTGTGGGAAGGGAAGGAGGTAAGATGGGGGATGGAGGGGGGATGAGAGGGTGAGGAAGGAGGTGGCTCAGTCTGGGAAGGCCTCCTGGAGGAGGTCAGCTCTCAGTAAGGCCTTGAAGGGAGGAAGAGAGCTAACTTGGCAGATGGGCAGAGGAAGGGCATTCCAGGCCCGGGGGATGACGTCGGCTGGGGGTCGATGGCGGGACAGGCGAGAACGAGGTACGGTGAGGAGATTAGAGGCAGAGGAGAGGAGGGTGGGGTGTGGGCTGTAGAAGGAGAGAAGGGAGGTGAGGTAGGAGGGGGCGAGGTGATGGACAGCCTTGAAGCCAAGGGTGAGGAGTTTCTGCCTGATGTGCAGATCGATTGGTAGCCACTGGAGATTTTTGAGGAGGGGATTAACATGCCCAGAGCGTTTCTGGAGAAAGACAATCCGGGCAGCAGCATGAAGTACGGATTGAAGTGGGGAGAGACACGAGGATGGGAGATCATCATCATCATCATCATCAGTTGTATTTATTGAGCGCTTACTGTGTGCAGAGCACTGTACTAAGCGCTTGGGAAGTACAAGTTGGCAACCTATAGAGACAGTCCCTACCCAACAGTGGACTCACAGTCTAAAAGGGGGAGACAGAGAACAAAACCAAACATACTAACAAAATAAAATAGAATAGATATGTACAAGTAAAATAAATAAATAAATAGAGTTATAAATATATGCAAACATATATACATATATACAGGTCCTGTGGGGAAGGGAAGGAGGTAAGATGCGGGGGATGGAGAGTGGGACGAGGGAGAGAGGAAGGAAGGGGCTCAGTCTGGGAAGGCCTCCTGGAGGAGGTGATCTCTCAGTAGGGCCTTAAAGGGAGGAAGAGAGCTAGCTTGGCAGATGGGCAGAAGGAGGGCATTCCAGGCCCGGGGGATGACGTGGTCCGGGGGTCGATGGCGGGACAGGCGAGAACGAGGTACGGTGAGGAAATTAGCAGCAGAGGAGCGGAGGGGGCAGGGTGGGCTGTAGAAGGAGAGAAGGGAGGTGAGGTAGGAGGGGGCGAGGTGATGGAGAGCCTTGAAGCCGAGGGTGAGGAGTTTCTGCCTGATGCGCAGATTGATTGTTCTGATCAGAGAGAAGGCTGATGAAGTAGTCCAGACGGGATAGGATGAGAGCTTGAACGAGCAGGGTAGCGGTTTGGATGGAGAGGAAATGGTGGATCTTGGCAATGTTGCGGAGCTGAGACCGGCAGGTTTTGGTGACGGCTTGGATGTGAGGGGTGAATGAGAGAGCGGAGTCGAGGATGACACCAAGGTTGCGGGCTTGTGAGAAGGGAAGGATGGTAGTGCCCTCAACAGAGATGGGAAAGTCAGGGAGAGGGCAGGGTTTGGGAGGGAAAACAAGGAGTTCAGTCTTGGACATGTTGAGTTTTAGGTGGCGGGCAGGCATCCAGATGGAGATGTCTTATCCATCCATCCATCCAGAGCACGGCCTTGGTCGTGGGTTCCAGTTCCGCTACTTGTAGGACATATGACCTTGGGCAAGTCACCTCACTTCTCTGTGCCTCAGTTACCTCATTGGTAAAGTGAGAATCGAGACAGTGAGTCCCACGTGGGCCAGGGACTGTGTCCAACCTGATTGCCTTGTATCTACTCCAGCACTTAGAACTGAGCTTAGCACATAGTAAGCGCTTTACCGAGAGCATTATTGTTATTATTATTATTATTATTATTATTATTAACGGTATTTATTGACCACATCCTGGGTGCAAAGCACTGTAGTAAGCTCTTGGGCGAGTTGAAAAGAGATATAATTGCATTGCTACCGCTCTCCAGGAGATTGCGATCTAATCTGGGAGATAGACACATGATAAATTACGTAGAGTAGGAAGGAGAGAAGGGAAAGATGAGAAAGTGGACGAACCCTTGATTCAAGAGTACAGTTTATATAGTCAATATGAACGGAATTTCATCGGATTTGCAATCAGGACAAGTCAGAGGAAGCAGGGTTGCCTAGTGGGTAGAGCGGGGCCTACAATTCAAACGGACATGGGTTCTGATCTCGGTTCCACTGAATGTCTGTTGTGTGATCTTGTGCAGGGTCGCTCAAGTTCTCCGTACCTCAGTTCCCTCATCTTTAAAATGCAGATTGAGATGTGAGCCCCACGGGGGACATGGTCTCTGTCCAATCTGATTAGCTTGTAACTATTCAAGCACTTCGTATAGTGCATGATATATGGTAAGCTCTTCACAAAGGCCAGAAGAAAAAGGTACAGTTGGCTGATTGAGGGACAGATTGAGTGTCTCAGGTTGTGAACTAGACAAAGGTGAAACCATTCACAGCGGCTAAAGACTGTCGTTGAAAAAAGGAACCTTTGGAACGCTGGAATGCAGATGCCGCTGTTTCCACGGGAACCCCGAAGGCCGGCACCATCGCTGATTCTGCAGGGACGGTTGCCCATCTGTAGAGCTTCTCGGGATATGAGGGAGAGCGCAGAGGGATGGAGGCGTCCTATCTTTTCCTTCCTGTCTAATCGAACTTAGGCGTCTGAAGGGAAAGAGAGGACCAGCCCAGCCCTGCAGAGGTCAGCGACCCCCAGCTCCATGCTGCCCCGGTGAGAGTGACCGGGTGTGAGTGGGGTGGAGGGTCGGGGAGGGACACGGATCAGGATGGAATTGATCGAGCCAGTCTGGGGCCTACGTTCGGGTTCTGACCAGGGCCGTGGTCCCCACCGCGGCAGGGGTGCTAGCAGAAGGGGAAGTGTTTTCCAGTTCAGTGAACCCCAACCATTACACACCTCTCCTCCTGCCTCCTCAAACCTCGCCACCATGCAGACTACCCGCCGGGTTGCAGTGCTCCTGCACAATGTCAGCACTATGCAGTCACTTTGGCCTTCAGTGGGTCCCAGAACCCCTTGCAGAGTGTAAATGACAGGCAGGCCTGAGAGAGTGTGAACAACTTTGGACAGCCACTGGCACTATCAGCAATTCCTCCATGTAAGAGTTCCTCTGAAATGTTGGGAGAAGACAAATAGTGGGAAAGGTTGTAATCCCTGTCCTCATGGGCTTTCCAGCCTACTGGGCTAGGTTGACACAGTGTAACTTACTATCAATCAATTAATCTTATATAGTATTGATTGAGTGCTTATTGTGTACATTAAGGACTTGGAGAGTTATAATAATAATAGTAGTACTTGTTAAGCTCTTACTATACCCCAAGCATTGTCCTAAGTGCTGGGGTAGATTCAAGTTAAGCAGGCTGGATACAGTCCTCGTTCTACATGGGGCTCACCGTCTTAACCCCCCCATTTTACGATAAGGTAACTGAGGCTCAGAGAAGTTTAATGAGTTACCCATTGTCACACAGCAGACATGAGGTGGAGCTGGAATTAGAACCCAGGTCCTTCTGACTCCTTCTGACACCCAAGCCCGTGCTCTATCCACTTTATAAGGCCATAACAGACACATTCCTTGCCCCTTCTAGAAGGAAGAAAAGAACTGAAAGATGAATATGCAATGATTGCATACCATTTTACAGATGAGGAAATTGAGGCCCAGAAAAGTGAAGTGATTTGCCCAAGATCCCTCAGCAGCAAAGAGACAGAGGCAGGATTAGAACCAAAGTCCTCTGACTCCCACTAACCTATGCTTGGGAGAGTACAATAGAACAGAGCTGGTAGATGTGTATGCTGCCTTCAAGGAGCTCAAAGTCAAGAATAGAACTCCTGAGCCCATGCTTTTTCCACTAAATGAGGATGGATATGAGTTGATTCACGCTTGAGGTAGGTGAAATGGGTTTAGGGGCTGGGAAATGAATCAGGGTAGCTGGGTGGAGGAGGGAGTATTTTAGCAGTGCTCAAAATTCGTAAAGAATTGTGCTCTCTCTGATTTTGAGTGGATAAGAGAAGGAGTTCCTGGCTAGGATGGAATCGGGAGAGTCGATCACGAGTAACAACTAGAAAGGTGCTTTGAGAGCTGAGAAGACGTGTTGGAAAAGGGGTGAAGTGAAGTTATATGGTGGATAGCCTTCAGGCCGATTGTGAGGTTTTGTCGTTTGTTAAATGACACAACTTCTCATGAGAAGAGGTTGAGGAGAGGAAAGATGTAGGCTGACCAATGCTTTAGGAAAGGACTAGATAAATGATGATGTATGCTTTTGTTTGTGTGCATATATGTGTGAATGCAGATATTGAGCAATTATAATCAGTTTGATGTATATGTGGGTTTCATTTTTGTAGTTTGTTTTATGTTATCGTTAAGTGCTTATTATATTCCAGGTACTGTACTAAGCACAGTCCCAGACCCACAAGGTGCTTTCAGTCATAATCGCCAATTTATAAATGAGGTAAATGAGGAACAGATAAAGTAAGTAACTGGCTCCAGGTCACACAGCAGACAAGGAGAGAAGACAGGATTAGAATCCAGGTCTTTCTGTCTCCCAGGCTCGTTCTCTCTCCACTATATGGATGAATTCCTGTATAAAGGCATTTCTTGTTATACTGGGCACCAGGCCTAGTAAAGGCACAAAAAAATTTCAAAAGTCATGGCTATATCTTTATGTTCCCTGACCTCTCTTCTCCGCTATTCATTTTAGTTTGTCTCCTCAACCAAAAATACTACTCTTAATATTTAGTAAGTACTCACTACGGTCCAAACAAAGTATTAAGTGCTGGGAGAGACTCAGGGAAATCTGGTAGAACACAGATTGTGTCCCACAACAGATTCACAGATTAAGAAGGAGGGAAAACAGGTAACAAATCCTCATTGTAATATTGAAAAAACTGAGGTAGAGAGAAATTAAATCACTTTCCCATGGCTATGCAGCCGACAAGTGGTAGAGTTGGGATTGGAACCCAGGTCCTCTGAATCCCAGGCCGGTGTTCTTCCCAATAGCACCCTTCTTCTACACAGTTCGAAGCTTGGTGCTTCCAATAGAACGGACGCTCCTTGGGGGCAGTGATCATATGTACTAATACCGTGTCCTCTGTAGGTAATCGATAAATAGAATTGATTGACATAGTTCATTTTCTTCACCCACAACATCAATGTCTCTAAATTGAATTCTTCCCTCTTCCTGCAGAGAGTGGACATCATTCCCCAGAAATGTTCAATGTCTCCATGGTGAACTCAAAGATCATTTTGAATTCAATAACTGTCTCCTCTCCATAAAGAATCACCAGCAAGTGTTCTGTCAATTCCGTCACTCATCCCATCAATTGACTCTAACTTTGGCTCTTCCCGCATCACATGTTCTATGCATCGATGCACTCGATGCTGCCCCTCAAAAATACCCAATGTCTCCTGCTCGGTTTCTCGGAGGTACGGGAGCTGCAGCTGGTCCATGCCACGCTGTTCCTCCTGGTCTACCTGGCGGCCCTGACGGGGAATTCCCTCACCACTGCCGTCACCGCCCTCGACCGGCGCCTCCACACCCCCTTGTACTTCTTCCTGAGGAATCTGTCCGTCCTCGTTCTCTGCCTCATGTCTGTCACCCTGCCCAAGTCTACCGCCATCTCCCTGACTGATCGTAGATCCATCTTCCTCCTGGGCTGTTTTGCTCAGGTCTTCCTGTTGGTCGTTTTGGTCACTTAAGAGCTGGTCGTTCTCACATCAATGTCCTATGACCGCTATGCCTTCATCTGCCAACTCCTGCGCTATGAGCTCATCATGAACAACATGGCCTGTGGAAAAATAGTGGCCGCCTGTTTGGGGTCTTATATTCAGCTTTTACTTTGTCCCTGAGCTTCTGTGGGTCCAACACCGTCCAGCAGGTCTTCTGTGACGTCCCCACCATGCTGAAAATCTCTTGCTCCGAGGACCAGGTCGCCATCGATGTGAACGTCACCGGTGGGGTAGTTTTAGGTGTCGTCTGCTTCGTCTCCATCGTCTTCTCCTAGGTGCACATCTTTCAGGCCGTGCTGAGGATGCCGGCCACGGAGAGCCGGGACAAAGCCTTTTCCACCTGCATGCCTCACCTCTCCGTCTTCACTGTCTTCGTCTCTATGGCCGTGATCTTCTACCTCAAGCCCATGTCAGACTCCCCCTCTACCCTGGACCTGCTGGTATCCATGTTCTACACCGTGGTGCCCCCCTCCCTGAATCCCCTCATCTACAGCCTGAGCAACCGGGACATGAAGGCCGGCCTGGGGAGAATCCTAAAGGGGAAATTCCGAATCCCTACTCTATGGGAAAAAATATCTGTTTCCTTTCACTGCTTATCCCGTCCCTCATCACCTAGCCTACAAATCCATACAAAAAGTCCAGTGAATGAGGATTTGGCTGGGAGGGAGGCTGATAATACGTATGCCACTGACAATTCATGTTTGTCAATGGAATGAGCATGTTTTTGGGAGCTGTAAGACATGAGATGTTTGCCAGCTTCTGCCACTGGTCTGCTGGGTGACCTTGGTCCATCAACTTAACCTCTCTGGGCCGCTCTGTAAATCAGGCTTCAATATGTGCTCTCTCTTTCTCTTACCCTTTGAGCCCGTGTGGACCGGGAAATATGTCTGTTCTGATTATTTTGTTTCTACTCCAGCACTTGGCAGTCTTTTGCAAGTAAATTCTTAATGAACTCAATAATTACCATTAGTTGACACAACTAATAACGATAAAAACAAGGGTTATATCAATCAATCAATCAATCAATCGTATTTATTGAGCGCTTACTATGTGCAGAGCACTGTACTAAGCGCTTGGGAAGTACAGATTGGCATCACATAGAGACAGTCCCTACCCAACAGTGGGCTCACAGTCTAAAAGGGGGAGACAGAGAACAGAACCAAACATACCAACAAAATAAAATAAGTAGGATAGAAATGTACAAGTAAAATAAATAAATAAATAAATAAATAAATAGAGTAATAAATATGTACAACCATATATACATATATACAGGTGCTGTGGGGAAGGGAAGGAGGTAAGACGGGGGGATGGAGAGGGGGACGAGGGGGAGAGGAAAGAAGGGGCTCAGTCTGGGAAGGCCTCCTGGAGGAGGTGAGCTCTCAGCAGGGCCTTGAAGGGAGGAAGAGAGCTAGCTTGGCGGATGGGCAGAGGGAGGGCATTCCAGGCCCGGGGGATGACGTGGGCCGGGGGTCGATGGCGGGACAGGCGAGAGCGAGGTACAGTGATATGAATTTTAAGATCACTCTTGGTGGTTATGAAAATCGAAAAACAGGTCAGTTACAAGGGGGAAGGGAAGAAACAATGGAAACTTCCACGCCCACTTTGACTGGTTAAATTCTTGCCTTCCACCATCCGTCCATCCATCCATCCATCCATCCATCCATCCATTCATCGTATTTATTGACCACATCCTGGGTACAGAGCACTGTAGTAAGCTCTCAGGAGAGTTGAAAAGAAATAAAAATCATTATTCCTGCTCTCCAGGAGATTATGATCTAATGGGGGAGAGAGACACAGTATGATTTACATAGAGGAGGTAGGAGAGAAGGGAACGATGGAAAAGTGGACAAATGCTTGATTCAGAAGTTCAGTTTATACTTTCAATATGAACAGAGCTTCAACGGATTTGCAATCAGGACAAGTCAGAAGAAGCAGCGTTGCCTAGTGGGTAAAGCGTGGGTCTGGGATTCAAGTGGGCATGGGTTCTGATCTCAGTTCCACCGCACGTCTGCTGTGTGACCTTGGGCACGGTCGCTTAACTTCTCCATGCCTCAGTTCCCTCATCTGTAAAATGGAGATTGAGATGTGAACCTCACGGGGGACATGGACGTTGTCCAATCTGATTAGCTTGTAACTACTCCAGCACTTAGTATAGTGCCTGATATATAGAAAGCACTTCAAAAAGGCCATAAGAAAAAGTTACAGTTGGCTGCTTGACTGACAGATTGAGTGTCTCAAGTTGTGTATTAGACAAAGATGAAACTATTCACAGTGGCTAAAGGCTGTCGGTGAAAACAGGAACTGTTAGGATGCTGGGATGCATATGCCGCTGTTTCCACGGGAACCCCGAGGGCCGGCACCAACGCTGATGCTGCAGGGACCGGGTTCCTTTCTCCCAGGAGCCTCGGGAATTACGTGAACAGAGGATGCTTGACTTGCTTAGGACACGAGGACCCTCAGCACGTCCCCGAGTCATCCTCCAGGGATTCCCCTTGAAGAAGCTCCGGCTTTACCTACAGGTACAGTTGCCCATCTGGAGAGCTTCTCGAGGTCTGAGGGAGCGCGGAGAGGGATCGAGGGCTCATATCTTTTCCTTCCTGGCTGACCGAACCCGGGAGTCTGAAGGGAAAGAGGGGACCATCCCAGTCCTGCAGAGTTCAATGACCCGCAACCCTACGCTGCCCTTGTGAGAGTGACCGGGAAGGAGTGGGATGGAGGGGCAGGGGCGGGGGGACGAGGATGAGGATGGAAGAGATGGAACCAGGCTGGGACCTCAGTTGGAGTTCGGACCAGGGCCGCGGCCACAGTGGGGCAGGGGTGCTAGTAGGAGGGGAAGTGTTTTCCAGTTCAGTAACCCCCAACCATCGCACACTTCTCCCCCTTCCTCCTAAAACCTCGCTACCATGCCAACTAATGGCCAGGCTACGGTGCTTCAGTACGGTGTCAACCTTTTGGACAGTCACTTTGGGGACAGTCACTTTGGCCTTCAGTGGGTCCCAGAATCCTTTGCAGAGGGTAAATGACAGGCAGGCCTGAGAGAGTGTGAACAGCTTTGGACAGCCACTGGCACTATCAGCAATTCCTCCATGTAAGAGTTCTTCCTAAATGTTGGGAGAAGACAAATAGTGGGAATGCTGTAATTCCTGCCCTCATGGTCTTTCCAGCCTACTGGGATAGGTTGACACATGATAATTTGCTATCAATCAATTATTCTCGTATCATATTGATTGAGCACTTATTGTGTGCACTAAGTACTTGGAGAGTAATAATGATAGTAGTAAAATGTAAGCTCTTACTATTTCCCAAGCACTGTCCTAAGAGCTGGGGTAGACAGAAGTTAAGCAGGTTGCATATAGTCCTTGTTCCACATGGGGCTCACAGTCTTAACCCCATTTTACAGATGAGGTAACTGAAGCTCAGAGAAGTTAAATGACTTGCCCATGGTCATGCAGAAGACATGAGGCAGAGCGGGATTTAGAACCCAGGGCCTTCTGACTTCTTCTGACTCCCAGGCCCGTGCTCTCTCCACTTTATAACACCACAACAGGCACATTCCCTGCCCCTTCTAGAAGGAAAAAAGAATGTAAAGATGAATATGCAGTGATTGCGTGACATTTAACAGATGAGGAAACTGAAGAGCAGAGAAGTGAAAAGACTTGGCCAAGGGTCCACAGCAGCAAAGGAACAGAGGAAGGATTAGAACCCAAGTCTTTTTACTCCATCTAAGGCATTTTTGGGAGAATACAATAGAACAGAGCTGCTCACAGTCTGGAAGAGAACTACTGGGCCCACACTTTTTCCAGTAAATGAAGACGAAAATGAGTTAATTTACACTTGAGTTAGGTGAAGTGGGTTTAGAGGGCTGGGAAATTAATCGGGGTAGCTGGTTGGCGGAGGGGGGCGGATTTTAGCAGTCCTCAGAATTCGGAAATGACTGTACTGTCTCTGACTTTGAGTGGATTCATTCATTCACTTATTCATTCGTATTTATTGAGCGCTTACTGTGTGCAGAGCACTGTACTAAGCGACTGGGAAGTACATGTCGGCAACATATAGAGACGGTCCCTACCCAACAACGGGCTCACAGTCTAGAAGTGGGAGACAGACAACGAAACAAAACATGTAGACAGGTGTCAAAATCGTCAGAACAAATAGAAATATAAGTATATGCACATCATTAACAAAATAAATAGAATAGTAAACATGTACAAGTAAAATAAATAGAGTAATAAATCTGTAAAAATATATATACAGGTGCTTCGGGGAGGGGAAGGAGGTAGGGTGAGGCGTTGTGGAGGAGGAGAGGAAAAAGGGAGCTCAGTCTGGGAAGACCTCCTGGAGTAGATGAGCTCTCAGTAGGGCTTTGAAGGGAGGAAGATAGCTAGCTTGGCGGATGTGTGGAGGGAGGACGTTCCAGGCCAGGGAGAGGACATGGGCCAGGGGCCAACGGCGGGGCAGGTGAGAACGAGGTACAGTGAGCAGGTTAACGGCAGAGGAGCAGAGGGTGCGGGCTGGGCTGTATAAGGACCGAAGAGAGGTGAGGTAGGAGGGGGAGAGGTGATGGAGAGCCTTGAAGCCGAGAGTGAGGAGTTTTTGCTTGATTAGTAGGTTGACAGGCAGCCACTGGAGATTTTTGAGGAGGGGAGTAACATGCCCAGAGCGTTTCTGCACAAAGATAATCCGGGCAACAGAGTGAAGCCTTGACTGAAGTTGGGAGAGACAAGAGGATAGGAGTTCAGAGAGGAGGTTGATGCAGTAATCCAGTCAGGATAGGATGTGAGATTGAACCAGCAGGGTAGCATTTGGATGGAAAGGAAAGGGCGGATCTTGGCGATATTGCTGAGGTGAGACCGGCAGGTTTTGATGACGGATTGGATGTGAGGGGTGAATGAGAGAGCGGAGTCGAGAGGAGTTCCAGGCTAGGATGGAAACGGGAGAGTCGATCGCGAATAACTAGAAAGTTGTTTCGAGAGCTGAAAAGACGGGTTGAACGATGGAAAGGGGTGAAGTGCAGTCACAGGGCGGAGAGCCTTCAAGCTGATTGTGAGTTTTTATTGTTTGTGAAAAGACACAACTTGTCATGAGAGGAGGTTGAGGAAAGGAGAGATGTAGGCTGAGCGATGCTTTAGGAAACGACTAGATGAATCATGATGTGTGCTTGTGTTTGTGTGTGTACAAGTGTGAATGCAGCTATTGAGCAGTTTGCAGTATACGAGGTTCTTTGTTGTTGTTTGTTTTATGTTATCGTTAAGTGCTTTTTATGAGCCACGTACTGTACTAAACACTGGGGTGGATACAAGCTAATCAGGTTGGAAATAGTCCGTACCCCATATGTTTCTCACAGTTGCAATTTCTATGTTTCAGATAAGGTAACTGAGGCACAGAGAAGGTATGTGACTAGTCCCAGGTCACACAGAAGACAAGGAACGGGGACAGATTAGAATCCAGGTCCTTCTGTCTACCAGTCTCATTCTCTCTCCACTAAATGAATGAATATATGTTTAAAGGCACTCCTTATTTGACTCTAAAACTACTGAAAAAATTTCACAACAGTAAGGAACATATCTTTATATTCTCTGACCTCTGCTATCTGCTATTCATTTTAGTTTCGTTGTCCCCAACCAAACATAATTCTCTTTATATTTATTAAGTGCTTTCTATGTGCCAAGCAAAGTATTAAGTGCTGGGGGAGATTCAGGGCAACCTGATAGAACACAGTCTGTGTCCCACTACGTATTCACAGACTAAGTAGGAGGGAAAATAGGTATCGAATCCTCATTTAACGATTGAATAAACTGAGGCGAAGAGAAATTAAGTCACTTTCCCATGGCTATGCAGCAGAGAACTGGTAGAGTTGGGATTAGAACCCAGGCCTCTGACTCCCAGGCCTGTGTTCTTCCCAATAATGCACCTTGCATCTACACAGTTCGAAGCTTGGTGCTTCCAATAGAATGGAAGCTCCTTGGGAGCAGTGATCATATGCACTAATACCGTGTCCTCTGTAGGTATTCAATAAATAGAATTGATTGACTTAGTCCTCTTCTTTCACCCCCAGCATCAACCTCTCTAAATTGAATTCTTCCCTCTTCCTGTGCAGGGAGTCGACATCATTCCCCAGAAATATTCAATGTCTCCACGGTGAACTCAAAGATCATTTTGAATACAATAACTGTCTCTTCTCCATAGAGAATCACCAGTAAGTCCATTCCTTCACTCATCCCATCATTTGACTCTAACTTTGGCTCTTCCCTCATCACATGCAGAAGGTCAGTGCTGCTTCCCCAAAATGACCAACGTCTCCACGGTGACGGGATTTCTTCTGCTGGGTATCTCAGAGTTCCGGGAACTGAAGTTGGTCAATGCCACGCTGTTCCTCCTGGTCTTCCTGGCGGCCCTGACGGGAAATCTCATCATCGCCATCACCGTCCTCGACCAGTACCTCCACACCCCCACGTATCTCTTTCTTAGGAACCTGTCCGCCCTCGACCTCTGCCTCATTACTATGATCGTCCCCAACTCCGTCCTCAACTCCTTTACCAACTGCAACTCCATCTCCCTCTTGGACTATGCCTCTCAGTTCTTCCTAGTGGTCCTGTTTTTCAGGTTCGAAGTTTCTCCTCCTCACGGCGATGTCCTACGACTGCTGCACCTCCATCTGCCCACCCTGCACTATGAGCTCATCATGAACAACATGGCCTGTGAAAAGATGGTGGCCGCCTCCTGGCTCACCGGGGTGCTGTTTGGGGTCTTGTATTCAGCTTCGACTTTCTCCCTGAGCTTCTGTGGGTCCGACATCATCCGGCAGTTCTTCTGTGACGCGCCCTCCATGCTAAAGATCTCCTTCTCCGAGGACCAAGTCACTATCAATGTGAGCATCACCGGTGGGATAGCTTTAGGTGTCGACTGCTTCACTCTCATCATCATCTCATACGTGCACATCTTCCAGGCCGTGATGAGGATGCCGGCTGCCGATGGTCGGGCCGAAGCCTTCTCCACCTACTTGCCCCACCTTGCCGTCGTCATTCCATTTGTCATGACCTGTTTCTGTACTTACTTGAGGCCTCCGTCTGGTTCCCCCTCGACGCTGGACCTGCTGTTGTCCATGTTCTGCACCGTGGTGCCCCCGGCCCTGAACAGCATAATCTATAGAGAAGCAGCACGGTTTAGTGGAAAGAGTTTGGGAGTCAGCTCGGTTTAGCGAAAATACCTTGGGAGTCAGAGATCGTGGGTTCTAATCCTGGATCTTCCACTTATCAGCTGTGTAACTTTGGGCAATTCACTTAACGTCTCTGTTCCTCAGTTACCTTATCTGTAAAATGGGGATTAAGAAATCCCCACGTGGGATTGCCCCACGTGTGACAATCTGATTACCTTGTATCTATTCCAGCGTTTAGAACAATGCTTGGCACATTGTAAGCGTTTAAAAAGTGCCATTATTATTGTTATTATTACAACCTGAGGAACCAAGACATGAAGTCTGCACTGGGGAGAGTCCTAAAGGGGAGATTCTTCCTCCCTCCTCTAATGGGAAAAAATGTGTGTTTCCTTGTGCTGACTATCCCATTCCTCATCAGAGTTCTGACCGTGGGGGTATCCATATAAAGAGCTCTCCAAAGAGAAAGTCCAGCGTCAGAGGATTTGTCAATGTCCGGGACAAAGGCTGATTAACCATGTTAGCCCTATGTGGGCAGGGATTGTCTTTCTATCTTCTGAATTATACTCTCCACGTACTTAGTACAGTTCTGTGGACTCGGTAATCACTCAATAAATTTGATTGAATGAATGCATAAATGTCTTAAAAGTGATTGTTTGGGCGGCATCATGACTAAGTGGAATGAGCATGTAGCTGGGAGTCACGAGATCTGAAAGATCTGCCCGGTTCTATCACCGGCCCGGTGTATGACCTTGGTCCATCCGCGCGACCTCTTTGATTCTTTCTGTAAAATCGGGATTCACTTGGTGGTCTCTCTTTGTCTCACAGTCTGAGCCCCTGTGGGTCAGGAAACGTGTCTGACCTGATTAGTTTTTTTTTCTACTCTAGCCCTTGGCAGTATTTTGCAAGTAAATTCTTAATAAATTCAATAATGATATAGTTGATACTACTACTGATAATAACAGTAATTCTATGAATTTTAAGATCACTCTTGGTGGTTATGAAAATCAGAAAATTGAGCAACCATGGAAACTGTCCAGCACATCTGATTGCTTGTTTACCTGTTTTGATGCCTGTATGCACCCTTCTAGACCGAGAGCCCGTTGTGAGTAAGGATTGTCTCTGTTGCTGAACTATATTTTCCAAGCGCTTACTACAGTGATCTGCACACAGTAAGCGCTCAATTAATACGATGAAATGAATGAATAAGTAAATTTGACTGGGCAAATCCTTGCTTTGAATCCATTCGTTCATCCACTCATCCATCCGTTCGACCATCCATCCGTCCATCTGTCTATCTGTTCACCCATCTGTCAGTCCATCCATCCATCCATCCATCCATCCATCCATCCATCCATAATAATTATAATAGTGGTATTTTTAAGTACTTACTATGAGCCAGGCACTGTAGTACGTGCTGGGTCAGATACAAGCTATTGAGGTTTTAAACAGTACCTATCCCACATGGTGCTCACAGTCTCAATTCCCATTCTACAGATGAAATAACAGAGGCATAGAGAAGTGAAATTCTTTGCCTAAGGTCACAGAGCAGACAATCCACCCATCCATCCATCCATCCATCCATCCATCCATCCATCCATCCATCTACCCACCCATCCATCTATCCACCCATCCATAATAATAACAATAGTGGCATTTTTAAGCGCTTACTATGAGCCAGGCACTGTACTACGTGCTGGGGCATATACAAGCTAATGAGGTTTTATACAGTCCCTATCCCACATTGTGCTTACAGTCTCAATTCCCATTTTACAGATGAGATAACTGAGGCATAGAGAAATGAAGTGCCTTGCCTAAGGTCACAGAACGGACAATCCACCCATCCATCCATCCATCTATCCATCCATCTACCCACCCACACTTCCATCCATCCATTCATCCAACAACCCATCCATGTATTCACCTATCAATCCATCCATCCATCAATCAATGATATTTTTTGAATGCATCCTGGGTGTAAAGTACTGTAGTGAACACTTCAGAGAGATCAAAATAAATTAAATACCATCCCTGCTTTCCAAGAGCTTAAAATCTAGCAGGGGCGATAGACGCAGAATTGATTGATGAGAGGACGAAGAATGGTAAAGAATGGTAAACAGATGACTATGTGCTTCAAGAGTACATTTTCTAAAAGCCACTATGTACAAAAGCATAATGGTGGGTGTGAGTGCAAAAATGGAGAAGTGGTCTAAAATGCTGATTGGTAGGTGGGAGAAGATGACTTAGGGAGAAGAAAAAGGAATCGTGCGAGGCATCGTGGAAGTGGTGGGATGACAGAGGGGCTTTGAAGATGTGTAAAGTTATGCTCTGATGGACTGAAATGGGAGAAGAGGAAATGTAGGCTGACAGATTATTTCTCTATTTTCCATCACTAAGATATTTTGAAAGGGGACAGGGCCATTCAGAGGATAGAAAGCAGTGACCTCCTAAACTCAATTTGGTACAGTGTCTAAGCTCTGAGACAGAGGGGGAAAAACCCTCGGGTACAATGATGGCATTTATTAAGCGCTTACTATGTGCACAGCACTGTTCTAAGCACTGGGGACGTTACAAGATGATCAGGTTGTCCCACGTGGGGCTCACAGTCTTAATCCCCATTTTACAGTTGAGGGTAACTGAGGCACAGAGAAGTTAAGTTACTTGCCCATAGTCACACAGCTGACAATTGGCAGACCCGGGATTTGAACCCATGATCTCTGACTCCAAAGCCCAGGCTCTTTCCACTGAGCCACGCTGCTTCTCATGCAACCTATTCCTTTTTAAATCAGGGATATTCCCGTCGTGTCCACCCAGTCAGAATCAGTGATTCCTTCCTATCACCCCGTTCTCAGAACCCCTCAGCCCCTACCAACCTGATAATAATAATAACAATAATAATATTTGCATTTCTTAAACGCTTACTATGTGCCGGGGTAGATACAATGTGATCGAGTTGTCCAGCCTGGGGTTCACAGTCTTAATCTCCATTTTTCAGATGAGGTAACTGAGGTCCAGAGAAGTTTAGTTGCTCGCCTAAGGTTACACAGCAAACAGGTGGCAGAGCCGCAGTTAAAACCCACGTCCTCTGAATCCCAAGCCCAGACTCTTGCCACTAAATTATGCTGATTCTCATGCTGCTTCTCTGGGTTAATTCCCCAACGCAGCCCGGGGCAGGGTTTTAGGATGGATTTAGAGTCATTTCTCATTCTCGCTAGATTTACCATCAAAAAACGTGAGAAAATACAACTGATTAAGTGGCTGATTGACTGAGATTATGAACAAGATGAAACTCAGAGAAGCAGAGCGGCCTAATGGATAGAGCATAGACTTGGGAGTCAGAAATACCTGGGTTCTAATCTAGGCTCTGCTATGGGACCTTGGGCAAGTCTTTTTACTTCTCAGGGCTTCAGTTCCTTCATCTGTAAAATGGGGATTGAGACTGTGAGCCTCATGTGGGACAGGGACTATGTCCAACCTGATTAGCTTGTACCGAATCCCAGGACTTAGTACAGTTCCCGGCACGTAGTAAGCCCTTAACAGGTACCACTGAAGAAAAAAAAGAAACTAAAGCTCCCGTCCGTTGACCCAGATGTTCACTAACACCGGGAACCATTAGGATGCTGTTGCCAAGGGAACCCTGCGGACAAGTGCCATCATCGGTTGCTCATCTCTGTGGGGACTCAAAGACTGTGGGGATGAGCCGCCGTGATTTGGTCCTCCGGGAACACCCCTCAGAGCATCGGTGACTTTGTCTGAGGGGACAGGCTCCCTGTCTGGAAACCACATCTCAGTGTCTGCGGGAGAGCAGAGAGGGGCTGACGGCTCCTCGCCGTCCTTCTGTGGCCACTGCACCCAGGGGTCCGAAGGGGGAGGGGGGACCAACCCAACTCAGAGCGGGTCAGGGCTCCCCCAGCCCCAGGCTGGCTCGGTGAGAGTGATCGGGAGTGGAAAAGGACAGGGAGGGACCATTAGGCTAATCGATGTGAGTGTGAGGGTTTCTCTGGGAAGACGTTCATACCCGAGGTACAGGGTAGAGCTGGAACCAGGGCTGCATACACAGGCAGAGAGAAAACATTTGCCCCTATGGTAGCCTTCTGGTCCACTCCATCCATCGCCCAAACTCCGGCTACCATGGCTGCCTGGCTAGGACGCTATGGCATGGTGTCAGCCCTGTGCTGTGGTAACTTCAACCATCAGCTCAACCCTCCGGGCAGGGACAAGAGGGTATGACTGAGACTGTAACAGCCAGATGTTTTATCACCAATTCCTCCTCACAGGACTTCTCCTACCAAATCTTGGGAGGATGCATTAGAGAAGCAGTATTGCCTAGTGAATAGAGCATGAGATAGGAGTCAGAGTATTTGGGTTCTAATAACGGCTCCCCCTGTTTTTTAATGGTATTTGTTATGTGCTTACTAAGTGTCAAACATTGTTCTAAACACTGGGCAAGTCAATCAGGTTAGATATAATCCCTGTACCTCATGGGGCTCACAGTTTGAGCAGGAGGTAGAACTGAGACACAGAGAAGATAAGTGACTTCCCCAAGGTCACACAGCAAGGAACTGGCAGAGCTGGAATTAAAGACCAGGCTCATGCTCTTTCCACTGGGCCAGGATGCTTCTCTTTTGGGTGATTTGGAGCAAGTCACTTCGCTTCTCTGTACCTCAGTTCCCTCATCTGTAAGATGGGGCCTGAGACTGTGAGCCCTGTATGGGACAGGGACTGCGACCCACCCAATTTTCTTGTATTCACCCCAGAGCTTAGTACAAGTCCTGGCACATAATGAGAGCTTAGGAAATACCATAAAAAGAGGTAAAATAATGATGGTATTTATTAAGCGCTTACTGTGTGCCTAGCACTGCTAAGGCACGATCCCTGCCCTCAAGGATTTCCCAGTCTAATAGGCTAGATAGGCAAAATGCCATTTACAACTGGGAGGAGAAAAGAAAGGACCAATAGATATGTGGATGAGAAGCAGCCTGGCTTAGTGGAAAGAGCACGGGGTGGGAGTCAGAAGTCATGAGTTGTAATTCCAGATCCGCCATTTGTGAACTGTGTGACTTTGGGCAAGTCACTTCACGTCTCTGTCTCCGTTATCTCATCTGTCAAATGGAGATTAAGACTGTGAGCCCCAGGTAGGACAACCTGATTACCTTCTATCTCCCCCAGTGCTTAGAACAGTGCTTGGCACACCATAAGTGCATAACCAATACTATTATTATTACTATTATTAGTGCTTGATAATCATATTTTTGAATGCTTAATGTATGCAGAGAGCTATTCTGAGTGCTGAGGAGAGTACCCTATAAAAGAGTTGGTAGGCTCTTTCCCTGCCAACAAGCTGTTCAAGTCTCGGTGGGAAGCAGAGGTTAATCAGTCAACCAATCAGAGACATTTATTGAGCGCTTACTGTGTCCAGAGCATTGTACTAAATGCTTGGAGGAATTCAATATAAAAGAGTTGGTAAACATGTTTCCTCAAGGAGTGTACAGTCTAGAGTGATGAACCTTACCTTCAGCAGCAATATCATGAGGGTCTGTGGATGCATTAAGTCTGGAGATGGTCATTGACAGATGGTTGGAAGAAGTGAATTAATTAAATCCTCCTTGAGAGGGTGGAATTCCAGGAGGATATTGAGGGTGGTATATTTTCGGTCTGGGGACTTGAAAAGGGTGGATTTCCAGGGCAACGGAACGGTGGGAGCCAGAGCTGGGAGGAGGAAGAGTCAAAAGCGAGTCACGGTAAGAAGGTTCTCTTTGGAGAGTTGGTTGAAGAAATCAGATAATGAGGAGGAGGGTTAGAGCAGGTGGATGGCACTGAAGCCAGTGAAATCAACCCAACTACAATCCATTATACCTCTACACTGTAAGGTCGTTTTTGGCAGGGACTGTGTCTGTTTATTATTCTACTGTACTCTCCCCAGCATTTAGTACAGTGCTCTGAACACAGTAAGCGCTTAAAAAATTACTGAACGAAATCATTTTCCACTTTACAGGAGCAGCTACAATCAGGTTCCCTGTGCTAGAAGCTCTGTGTGTTTGTATGTGTATGTGTGTGCATGCAAAATATTTGCTCGTGGAAGCAGCGAACTAGTTCAGGCAGTGGGGAGGGTTGAAGACGAAGATAGAAAAATATCTTCCTCCAGACTGTAAACTCAATGAGGGCAGGGAATGTGTCTACCAACTCTGTTGAGGTGGTGTAGGGGAGAAAATCTCAGGAATGCCCTTTAAATCGACCAAAATATGTGAAAACCTGAATCTTTCCTTATCCCTGATGGCTATGAAACTCAAAGACCATTTTGATTTCAATAACTGTCTCCTTTCCATAGAGAATCACGAGCAAATGTCCTGTCAGTTTCTTCACTCATCCCATCAATTGACTCCAACTTTGTCTCTTCCCTCATCCACTGCAGAAAGTCAGTGCTGTCTCCCACATATTCCCAATGTTTCCACGGAAACAGAATTTCTCCTGTTAGGTTTCTTGGACATCCGGGAGCTGAAGCTGGTCCATGCCGCCCTGTTCCACCTGGTCTGTCTGGCGGCCCTGAGGGGGAACCTCCCCATCGTCGCCGTCACTGCCCTCAATCGGCGCCTCCACACGTCCATGTACTTCTTCCTCAGGTACCTGCTCGTCCTCGACCTCTGCTACATCTCTGTCACTGTCCCCAAATCAATCCACAACTCCTTGACCAACCGTAGATCCATCTCCTTCCTCGACTGTGTCACACAAGTGTTCTTGGGAGGTTTCTATGCAAGTGAAGAATATTTTGTCCTCACTGTGATGTCCAATGACCGCTACGCTGCCATCTGCCTCCCCCGGCGCTACGAGGTTGTCATGAGTGGCCTGTGGGAAGGTGGTGAACGCCTCGTGGCTCGGTGTGGGCCTCTTTGGAGTCTTGTTTTCAGCTTCGATCTTTTCCCTGTCTTTCTGCGGTACCAAAATCATCCAGCAGTTTTTCTGTGACGTCCCCTCCCTGCTGAGAGCACCTGCTCTGGGGACCACGTCACCATCGACGTGAGCTTCACTGCCGCGGTAGTGTTAGCTGTCGTCTGCTTCATTCTCATCATTGACTCGTACGGGTGCATCTTCCAGGCTATGCTGAGGATGCCTGCCACCGACAGCCAGGCCAAAGCCTTCTCCACCTGCCTGCCTCACCTCAGGCATCACTGTCTATGTCATGACTTACTATTGTGCTTACTTGAAGCCACCCTCAGATTCCCCCTCAGTACTGGACCTGCTGGTGTCCGCGTTCTAACCTGTGGTGCCCCCCACCCTGAACCCCCTCATCTGCAACCGAGGACACCGAGGCCCCTGGCTGGTGCTCCCACTCTGAACCCCCTCATCTACCACCCGAGGATACCGAGGCCCCTGGGCTGGGCACTCCTACCCCATTATCACTACACTCACCCCTTGAAGCCACCTCTACTCTGTCCAAGTAGCCAACTGGGATCGTGGGACATTGTGTCCCTCTGCTCGATCGTGGCACACTCGATCGTGGCACATTGTATCCCCTTTCTTGATCGTGGACATTGTGTCCCCCTGCTTCCATCCCCCCCGTCACGCCCCATAAGTGGCCTTCTTTGAGGAACTCCCCCAACTCCTCCCTTCCCGGTCCGGACCTAACTGATCCCCCCCACCCAGCTCCTCTCCCCCTGGAAAAAGGCCCTTGTTATCACCGAGTTACTTTAACAACACCTTATGCGCCCCTAGTCAGCCAACCCATGCTACCTGGCTGTTCACCCCTCTTCCCAGGCATCTCCGCTCCCATGACTCCCCTTAATAGTTCCACCCTACTCAAGAACTGCCCTCCATAGGACTCCATCCTCCACAACCTAAGAGACATTTTTGCCAAGAGCCCCTGGACTCTTCTTGCAATTAACCTCTTTGATCTGATTTGACTGACCTATGGAAAATTCATCCCTCTGCTTTGAGCATCATCTGCCTAACTTTATGGTCGCTTCTGCATGTTAATTGTTAACTACTCTCTGTGATGTCATCGTCTGCTTATTTTACTATTCCCATTGAATGTTAATTGTTAACGTCATCACCTGCTTATTTTACAGCCATTGCATGTTAATTGTTAACTGCTCACTGTGATATCATCTGCTTATTTTTGCGATCACATATTAATTGTTATCTGCTGTCTGTGATATCATCATCTGCTTATTTTATTATTGCCATAGCATGTTAATTGTTAACTACCCTCTGTGATGTCATCACCTACTTATTTTATTATTGCTGCTTCATTATTGCTACTGCAAGAATGAAAAAGGAAAAGGAGGTTTCCTTCTTGCTCCTCGATGTCGCTTTCACACTATCCCTCCACCACCTTCCCTTTCCTTCCCCTTCTTTGAAGCCCACATTTTCGCCTCTACCAGCCCCTACAGATTCTTGTAGCCGTCATCTACCGCCACCCCCGGCCCCAGCTACAAATTCTATAACGATTCTGACCCCTATCACACCTTCCTTCTCTCCTTTTCCATGCCCACTCTGATCCTCGGAGACTTCAACATCCACATGGATGTCCCTGGTGACCTCTCTGCCGCCCGCCTTCCATCTCTCCTTGACGCTGCCAACCTCCTGCTCCACCCCACTTCTCCCACTCACCAACCTGGTCACATCCTCAGCCTCATCATCTCCCACAGCTGCACTATCTCCACCCTCACCAAATCTGAAATCCCTATCTCTGATCATAACCTTCTCACCTGCCTCCTCACTCACACTCCTCTCCCTGTAAATCTATATTACTACCTCATACAAACCTCCACTCTCTCGACCCCATCCATCTTTCTGAGCGCCTCACACCCCAACTCACCTCCCTTTCCTCTCTACCCAATTTTGATGACCAGATTACTGCTCTCAACGCTACCCTCTCTACTCAGATCAACTCGGTCGCTCCCCTTTCCCTTCACCGCTCTCGTACCACTACCCCACAGACCTGGATCACTGCCACTGTCTTCCTCCTTCGCTCTTATGTTCGAGCTGCTGAACGTTGCTGGCGAAAGCCTAAATACCAAGCCAACCTTGTTCACTTCAAGTTCATCCTTTCCTGTCTTAGCCCTGCCCTCTCCTCTACCAGGCAAAGGTATTTCTCCTCCCTTATTGACACGCAAGCCCATCATCCCCGTCAGCTCTTCCGTACATTTAACTCCCTTCTCAGGCTCCCTGTTACAACCCCTCCTCCATCCTTCACCCCCAACGATATGGACTCCTACTTCATTAGTAAAACTAACTCCATCAGGTCTGAGCTCCCCAAAGTCACTCCTCCCCCTTCTCCACCTCCACTGCTCTCCACCCTCCCCACTACTCTCCCATCCTTCCCAGCACGATCTTCAGATAAGAACTCCTCCATCCTCTCAAATGCTACTCCAGCCACCTGTGCTTTTGACCCCATTCCCTCTCATCTTATGAAATCTCTCGCCCCTTCCCTCGTCCCCTCCTTAACTTCCATCTTCAACTGCTCACTCTCCACTGGTTCCTTCCCCTCTGACTTCAAACATGCCCACGTCTCCCCCATCCTAAAAGACACTCTCTTGACCCCACCTCTCCTTCTAGTTATCGCCCTATCTCCCTCCTACCATTCCTTTCTAAACTCCTTGAACGAGTCGTCTACACCCGTTGCCTCGAATACCTCAATGCCAACTCTCTCCTTGACCCCCTTCAATCTGGTTTCCGTCCCCTACAGTCCACTGAAACCGCCCTCTCAAAGGTCACCAATGACCTACTTATTGACAGATCCAAAGGCTCCTACTCTATCTTAATCCTCCTCGAACTCTCAGCTGCCTTCGACACTGTGGGTCATCCCCTTATGCTCAAACGCTATCCAAACCTGGCTTCATAGACTCCGTCCTCTCCTGGTTCTCCTCTTATCTCTCCGGTCGTTCATTCTTAGACTCCTTTGCGGGATCCTCCTCCCCCTCCCATCTCCTTACTGTAGGGTTTCCTCAAGGGTCAGTTCTTGGTCCCCTTCTGTTCTCTATCAACATTCACTCCGTTGGTGACCTCATTCGCTCCCACGGCTTCAACTATCATGCCTACGCTGATGACACCCAAATCTACATCTCTGCCCCTGCCCTCTCTCCCTCCCTTCAGGTTCGTGTCTCCTCCTGCCTTCAGGACATCTCCATCTGGATGTCTGCCCGCCATCTAAAACTCAATATGTCGAAGACTGAACTCCTTATCTTCCCTCCCAAACCCTGCTCTCTCGCTGACTTTCCCATCACTGTAGACGGCACTACCATCCTTCCCGTTTCACAAACCCACAACCTTGGTGTCATCATCGACTCTGCTCTCTCGTTTACCCCTCACATCCAATTCGTCACCAAAACCTGCCGGTCTCACCTTCACAACATCGCCAAGATCCGCCCTTTCCTCTCCATTCAAACCGCTACCTTGCTGGTTCAATCAATCAATCAATCAATCAATCGTATTTATTGAGCGCTTACTATGTGCAGAGCACTGTACTAAGCGCTTGGGAAGTACAAATTGGCAACACATAGAGACAGTCCCTACCCAACAGTGGGCTCACAGTCTAAAAGGGGGAGACAGAGAACAGAAGCAAACATACCAACAAAATAAAATAAATAGGATAGAAATGTACAAGTACAATAAATAAATAAATAAATAGAGTAATAAAAATGTGCAACCATATATACATACATACAGGTGCTGTGGGGAAGGGAAGGGAAGGGAAGGAGGTAAGATGGGGGGATGGAGAGGGGGACGAGGGGGAGAGTTAGGAAGGGGCTCAGTCTGGGAAGGCCTCCTGGAGGAGGTGAGCTCTCAGCAGGGCCTTGAAGGGAGGAAGAGAGCTAGTTGGCGGAGGAGCAGAGGGAGGGCATTCCAGGCCCGACGGATGACGTGGGCCGGGGGTCGACGGCGGGACAGGCGAGAACGAGGTACAGTGAGGAGATTAGCGGTGGAGGAGCGGAGGTTGCGGGCTGGGCAGTAGAAGGAGAGAAGGGAGGTGAGGTAGGAGGGGGTGAGGTGATGGAGAGCCTTGAAGCCCAGGGTGAGGAGTTCAATCTCTCATCCTATCCCGACTGGATTACTGCATCAGCCTCTTCTCTGATCTCTCATGCTCCTGCCTCTCCCCACTTCATTCCAGGCTTCAGGCTGCTGCCCGGATCATCTTTGTGCAGAAACGCTCTGGGCATGTTACTCCCTGCCTCAAAAATCTCCAGTGGCTCCCAGTCAACCTATGTATCAAGCAAATACTCCTCACTCTCGGCTTCAAGGCTCTCCATCAACTCGCCCCCTCCTACCTCACCTCCCTTCTCTCCTTCTTCAGCCCAGCCCGCACCCTCCACTCCTCTGCCGCTAACCTCGTCACTGTACCTCTTTCTCGCCTGTCCCGCCGTCGACCCCTGGCTCACGTCCTCCCCCTGGCCTGGAATGCCCTCCCTCTGCATATCTGCCAAGCTAGCTCTCTTCCTCTCTTCAAAGCCCTACTGAGAGCTCACCTCCTCCAAGAGGCCTTCCCAGAGTGAGCTCCCTTTTTCCTCTCCTCCTCCCCATCACCCCGCCCTACCTCCTTCCCCTCCCCACAGCACCTGTATATATGTTTATACAGGTTTGTTATTCTATTTTATTTGTCCATATTTACTATTCTATTTATTTCATTAATGATGTGCATTTAGTTTTAATTCTATTTTTTCTGATGACTTGACACCTGTCCACATGTTTTGTTTTGTTGTCTGTCTCCCCCTTCTAGACTGTGAGCCCGTTGTTGGGTAGGAACCCTATGTATATGTTGTCAACTTGTACTCCCCAAGCGCTTAGTACAGTGTTCTGCACACAGTAAGCGCTCAATAAATACGATTGAATGAATGAATGAATCTACAGCCTGAATGCCGTCCTGGTGAGGGGGCTATTCAGGGAATGGCTTCCATCTTGGGGAACGTGAAGTCACCATTCGTTGTCTGCTATAGTTAACATGGTCACAGTGAATGTCTCCAGCATCTTTCAGAGACTAGACATTTGTTTGCTTCATCCATGGTCCACACTAGGGGAAGGGAAAACCATCTACAACACTTATTTAGAACAAGCGTCTCATTCGTCTTCTGCTTCCTCAACTGAAGGCCACCCTTCGAAGGAAAGCTCGTTTTAATGAAAGGTGACACTTAAAGTCGTACCTTTGTCAGTTGGAACTGATTTTCCCCAAGACGTAATGTGCGGGATTAACTCCTGAAGTGACTCATCTCCCTGCTATGGGGCCTGACCTGAAACTTCTCAACTTGACACTGCACAATTACCAAATTGCAGAATGTACCTTGCTCTTATTTTTGCATTTCTTTAGAGTGTTTCATGTCTAAATGTGTGTGTGTGTGTGTGTGTGTGTGTGTGTGTGTGTGTGTGTGCCTGTATGTGTGTGCACAGTATGGCTTAAACAAAAGTGATTAATTAATTTCTGTTTTGTTTTTGTTTTTTTAATGACGCTCTAAGTGATCAATCAATCAATTAATGCTTTTTTGTGTTGCTTTTTTATAACTGGTATTTGTTAAGCACTTACTATGTGACAGGCCCTGCACTAAGCACTTGGATAGATACAAGTTAATCAGGTTGGACATAGTCCCTGTCCCTCCTGGATTCATGGTCTTAGTCCCCATTTTACAGATGAGGTAACGGAGCCCCAGGGAAGTGAAGTGAGTTGCCCAAGATCACACAGCAGACAGGTCGCAGATCTGGGATTAGAATCCATGACCAGAAGTGTTCTAAGGCTCCCAGGCCCGTGCTCTATCCACTAAACCATCCAGGCACCATACCTTCTGAAGCAGAGTTCCACCAGCATCACTAATTGATCAGGACTAACTCTCAAACTGCAAGAAAAGATCAGCGAAGCAGCATGGTCTAGTGGATAGAGCACGGGCCCAGAAGTCAGAGTACTTGTGTTCTAATCCTAGCTCGACCAATTCCCTGCTGTGTGACCCTGGACAAGTCACTTGATTTCACCATTCCTCAGTTTCCTCATCCATAAAACGGGGATTCAATACCTGTACCACCTCCCCTACTTAGACTTTGAGCCCCGTGTGGAACCTGATTGTTTTGTACCCACGCCTGCTCCCTCAGCAGGTTGAGGGAATTCATTGATTCAATCATATTTATTGAGCGCTTTCTGTGTGCAGAGCACGTACTAAGCACTAGGAAAGTACTACTCAGCAACAGATAAAGACAACCCCTACCCAAAAATGGGTTCACAGTCTAGAAGGCAGGAGACGGACAACAAAACAATTAGACAGGCGTCAATACCATCAAAATAGTTAATAGAATTTTAGATATATACACATGATTAATAAAATGAATAGAATAATTAATAGGTACAAATATGAACAAGTGCTGTGAGGATGGGAAGGTGGTAGGGCAGAGGGAGGGAGTTGGGGCAATGGGGAGGGGAGGAGGAGCAGAGGAAAGGGGGGGCTCGGTCTGGAAAGGAATATTGGAGGAGGTGAGCTCTCAGTAGAAGAGAGCTAGTTTGGAGGGTGTGAAGAGCGAGGGCGTTCCAGGCCAGAGGTAGGACGTGGGCCAGGGGTCGATGGCGGGACATGTGAGAACGAAGCACAGTGAGGAGGTTCGTGGCAGCAGAGGAGGGGAGTATACGGGCTGGGCTGTAGAAGGAGAAAAGGGAGGTGAGGCAGGAGGGGACAAGGTGATGGAGAGTTTTGAAGTCAATAGTGAGGTGTTTTTGCTTCATGTGAAGGTTGATAAGGTACCACTGGAGATTTTTGAGGAGGTGAGTGACATGCCCAGAGCGTTTCTGTAGAAAGATAATCCGGGCAGCAGAGTGAAGTATAAGCTGAAACGGAGAGAGACAGGAGGATGGGAGATCAGAAAGGAAAAGCTGTATGGGGTCGAGAGAGCAGAGGTCTCTGTGGGGGAGTAATATATATTTACAAGGGGGAGGCGTGTCAGTGAGGAGTGAGGTGAGAAGGTTCTGGTCAGAGAGAGGGATTTCAGAGTTGTTGACGGTGAAGATAGTGCAGTGGTAAGAGATGATGAGATCGAGGGTGTGACCAAGTTGGTGAGTGGACGAGGTGGGATGGAATAAGTACTTGGGGGAGTCAAGGAGAGATAGAAGGCGGGCGGCAGAGGAGTCAGCGGGTACATCCACGTAGACGTTGAAGTCTATGAGGATTAGAGTGGGCATGGAAAAAGAGAGAAGGAAAGTGAGAGAGGGGTCAAAATGGTTAAAGAAGTTGGAGGTGGGACCAGCGGGGCGGTTGATGACGGCTACAATCCGGAGGAGGTGGTAGAGGCGAATAATATGGGCTTCAAATAATGGGGAGGAAAGGGAAGGGCTAGGAAGGATAGTGCGAAAGTGGCATTGGGCTGCGAGAAGGAAGCCGATACCTCTTCCTTTCCCGGTGAGTCTGGGGAGTGGGAGAAGAAGAGACCTCTGCTGGAGAGAGCTACAGAAGTGACTGTGTCATCCGGGGTGTGCCAGGATTTTCTGAGTGGGAGGAGGAGGAGGAGAGATCGGGACAGGAACAGGTCGAGGTTGAAAGGGAGCTTACCTATGATGGAGGGGGGGGGGTTCCATAAGACACACCTGGCAGCAGCTGTGGAGGGAAGGAAGGGTGCGGGGTATGTGGAGGGTTTGGTTGGGAATGAGCTGCCGGGGGCCTGGGCGGGAAGAAGGAGAATAGGGGTAGAGATGAGACAGGAGAACTGGGATGGGACGGGGACAGGGAGGAGTGGAAGGAACGGGTTGGAAGGGAGGGGTTTTATTGCTCACCTCGAACACCCACTCCAGATTCTTATAGCCGTCATCTATCGCCCTCCTGGCCCCACCTCCAAGTTTCTGTAACAATTTTGACCCCTTTCTCACCTTCCTCTTATCCTTTTCCATGCCCACTCTGATCCTTGGAGACTTCAACATCCACATGCATATACCTGGTGATTCATCTGCTGTCCACTTTGTATCTCTCCTTGACGCTGCAAACCTCCTGCTCCACCCCACCTCGTCCACTCACCATCTTGGTCACACCCTCGATCTCATCATCTCCTACCGCTGCACTATCTGCACCCTCACCAACTCTTAAATCCCTCTCTCTAATCATAAACTTCTCACCTCCCTTCTCACTCACACTCCTTCCCCCTGTAAATCTATATTACTGCCCCATAGAGACCTCCGCTCTCTCGACCCCACCTTCCTCTCTACCCACTCTTGATGACCAGATCACTGTTCTCAAATCCACCCTCTCTAGTCAACTCAACTTGCTCGCTCCCCTTTCCCTTCGCGGCTCTCGCATCACTAACCCACAGCCTTGGATCGCTGCCACTGTCTGCCTCCTTGGCTCTCATGCTCGAGCTTCTGAACGCCGCTGGCGAAAGCCTAAAAACCATGACAACCTTGTTCTCTTTAAATTTATCCTTTCTTGCCTTAACTCTGCCCTCTCCTCTGCCAGGCAAAACCATTTTTCTTCCCTTATTGACACCCATGCCCATCACTCCTGTCAGCTATTGTGCATATTTAACTCCATCCTCAGGCCCTCCGTCCCTCTCCCTCCTCCATCCCTCAACCCCAACGATCTGGACTCCTACTTCATTAGTAAAATCGACACCATCAAGTCTGAGCTCCCCAAAGACATCCCTCCCCCTTTCCCATCCCCCCGCTCTCAACCCTCTCCTCTGCTTTCCCATCCTTCCCAGCAGTATCTTCAGATGAGATCTCCCTCCTCTCAAGAGCCACCCCATCCACCTTAGCTTCATACCCCATTCCCTACCACCTTAAGGAAACTCTCGCCCCTTGGCTCCTCCCCTCCTTAATTTCCATCTTCAACGACTCACTCTCCACTTGTTCCTTCCCCTCTGCCTTCAAACATGCCCACGTCTCCCCATCCTTAAAAAAAACCCTCTTGACCCCACTAGCCCTTCTAGTTATCGCCCTATATCCCTCCAATCTTTCTTTTCCAGACTCCTAGAACAAGTCGTTGACAATCGCTACCTCGAATTCCCCAACTCCACCTCTCTCCTAGGCCCTCTCCAATCTGGCTTCCGTCCCCTACACTCCACCGAAACTGCCCTCTCAAAGGTCACCAATGACCTCCCTTTTGCCAAATCTATTGGCTCCTACTCTATCCTAATCCTCCTCGACCTCTCAGCTGCCTTCAACACTGTGGACAACCCCCTTCTCCTCAACATGCTATCCAACCTTGGCTTCACAGATACTGGCATCTCGTGGTTCTCCTCTTAGCTCTCTAGCCGTTGATTCTCAGTCTACTTCTAGGACTCCTCCTCCCCCTCCCATCCCCTTACTGTAGGGGTTCCTCAAGTGTTAGTTCTTGGTACCCTTCTGTTTGCTATCTACACTCACTCCCTTGGTGAGCTCATTCGCTCCCATGGCTTCAACTATCATCTCTACACTGATGACACCCAAATCTACGTCTCCACCGCTGCTATCTCTCCCCTCCAGGCTCGTATCTGCTCCTGCCTTCAGGACATCTCCATATGAATGTCTGCCCGCCATCTAAAACTTAACACGTCCATGACTGAGTACCTTATCTTCCCTCCCAAACCCTGTCCCCTCCCCGAATTTCCCGTCACTCTAGAGGGCACTACCACTCTTTCCGTCTCTTAAGCCCACAAATTTAGCATCATCCTTGACTCCGCTCTATCATTCAACCCACACATCCAATCCGTCACCAAAGCCTGTCGTTCCCACCTCCACAACATCGCCAAGATCCGCCCATTCCTCCCCATCAAAATCGCCACCTTGCCGGTTCAATCTCTCATCCTATCCCGACTGGATTACTGCATCAGCCTCCTTTCTGATCTCCCATCCTCCTGTCTCTCCCCACTTCAGTCTATACTTCACTACGCTGCTCGGATTATCTTTGCACAGAAACGCTCTGGGCATGTCACTCCCCTCCTAAAAAATCTCCAGTGGTTGCCTGTCAAGCTACAAATCAAGAAAAAACTTCTCACTCTCAGCTTCAAGGCTCTCCATCACCTCGTCCCCTACGATCTCACCTGCCTTCTCTCCTACTACAGCCCAGCCCGCACCCTCTGCTCCTCTGCCGCTACCCTCTTCACTGAGCCTCGTTCTCGACTGTTCCGCTGTTGACCCCTGGCCCGCGACCTTCCCTTGGCCTGGAATGCCCTCCCTCTACACATCCACCAAACTAGCTCTCTTCCTCCCTTCAAAGCCCTACTGAAAACTCACCTCCTCCAGGAGGCCTTCCCAGACTGAGCCCCCTTTTTCCTCCCCTCCTACACTCCCGATCACCCCCCTTCCTCCCTCTGTCCTACCCCCTTCCCCTCCTTACTGCACTTGTATATATTTGTACATATTTATTACTCTATTTATTTTACCTGTACATAGTTACTATTCAATTAATTTTATTAGTGATATACATATAGCTATAATTCTATGTGTTCTGACGGTTTTGACACCAGTCTACTTGTTTTGTTTTGATGTCCGTCTCCCCCTTCTAGACTGTTAGCCCGTTGTTGAGTAGAGACCGTCTCTGTATGTTGTCAACGTGTACTCCCCAATCACTTAGTACAGTGCTCTGCACACAGCGCTCAATAAATACGATTGAATGAATGAATTGGATGGATTAATAGAGGAGTGCATGGATGGGTTTTTGGATCGATGGATGGATGGATGTAAGGGTGGGTGGTTAGATGGATGCATAAATGGAAGGATGGATGGATGGATGGATGGATGGATGGATGGATGGATGGATGGATGGATGGATGGGTGGGTGGACTGTCTGCTGTGTGACCTTGGTCAAGGCACTTAACTTCTCTATTCCTCAATTATCTGTAAAATGGGAATTGAGACTGTGAGCATCACGTGGGATAGGGACTGTGTAAAACCTGATTAGCCTGTATCCAACCCAGCACTTAGTACAGTGCCTGGCCCATAGTAAGTGCCTAACAAATACCACTAATTATTATTATTATTAAGGATGGGTGGTTGGGTGGATGGATGGATGGATGGATGGATTGATGGATGGATGGATGGACAGACAGATGGGTGAACAGAGAGACAGATGGACGGAAGGATGGTCAGACGGATGGAAGGATGGATGAATGAATGAATGGATTAGACACAATAATTTGCTCAGTCAAATTCATTCATTCATTCAATCGTATTTATTGAGTGCTTACTGTGTGCAGAGCACTGTACTAAGTGCTTGAAAAGTACAATTCAGCAACAGAGATAATCCCTTGCCACAACGGGCTCGCAGTCTGGAAGGGGGAGACAGGAATCACAACAAGTAAACAGGCTGTCAAATGTGGGGGACAGCTTCCATGATTGTGTCTCTTCTCCCTTGTCACCCTCCGATTTTCTGATTTTCATAACCACCAAGAGTGATCTTAATTACTGTTATCATGAGTAGTAGTATCAACATTATCATTACTGTATTTATTGAGAATTTACTTGCAAAAGACTTCCAAGTCCTGGAGTGGAAACTAAGCAGATTGGACTCCTTTTCCGACCCACAGTGGCTCAGACTGTAAGAGAAATCGAGAGCACACATTGAACCCCGATTTTACAGAGATAGCCAAAGAAGCTACGTGGCTGGACCAAGGTCATACAGCAAGCCGGTTGCAGAACTGGGCAGACCTTTCAAATCTCATGGCTTCCAGCCACATGCTCATTCCACTAAGCCATGATGCCGCCCAAACAATCACTTATCATTCATTTATTCAATCATATTTATTGAGTGCATACTGTGTGAAGAGCACTGTTCTAAGCGCTTGGAAAGTACAGTTCAGAATAAAGAGATACAATCCCTGAACACACCGGGCTTTCAGTCATACACGGTTTATCCACCTCTGTCCCAGACATTGACAAGTCCTCAGGCGCTGGACTTTCTCTTTGTACAGCTCTTTATATGGATACCCCCACGGCCAGAGCCCTGATGAAGAATGGGATTGTCAGCAAAAGGAAACAGACATTTTGTCCCCTAGAGGAAGGAAGAGGAATCTCCCTTTTAGGACTCTCTCCAGTGTGGCTTTGATGTTCCGGTTACTCAGGCTGTAGATGAGGGGGTTCAGGGAGGGGGGCACCACGGTTTAGAACACGGATACGAGCAAGTCCAGCGTCGAGGGGGAGTCTGACACGGACATGAGGTAGTCAACGGTTCCAGTTGAGAGGAAGACAGTGAACACAGCGAGGTGAAACAGGCAGGTGGAGAATTCTTTGTCCCGGCTTTCGGCGACCGGCAACCTCGGCACGGCCTGGAAGATGCGCACGTAGGAGACGATGATGGAAACGAAATATTCGACACCTAAAGCTACCCCAGCCGTGATCCCCACATCGATGACGACGTGGTCCTCGGAGCAGAGATCTTCAGCAGGGTGGGGACGTCACAGAAGAACTGCTGGACGATATTGGACCCACAGAACCTCAGGGAGAAAGTCGAAGCTTAATACAAGACCCGGTAGAACACCCCGCTGAGCCAGGAGGCGGTAACCATCTTTCCACAGACCGTGTTATTCATGATGGGCTCATTGAGCAGGGGGCGGCAGATGGCAGCGTAGTGGTCGTAGGGCATCGCCATTAGAATGAACAGATCTGAAACAGCGAACAGAACCGCCAAAAAACCTGGGTCACACAGACCAGGAGGGAGATGCATCTACGATCGGTCAGGGAGTTGACGACAGACTTGGGGACAGAGACAGAGATGTAACAGAGGTCAAGTACAGACAGGTTCCTAGGAAGAAGTACATGGGGTGTGAAGGCGCTGGTCAAAGGGCGGTGACGGACATGATGAGGAAATTCCCTGTCAGGCCTCCAGGTAGACCAGGAGAAACAGCGCAGAACAGCGCAACATTGACCAGCTGCAGCTCCAAGACCTCCGAGAATCCCAGCAGGAGGAATTCCTTCACCATGGAGATGTTGGGCATTTTGGGGGGGCAGCATTGACTTTCTGCACGTGATGAGGGAAGAGCCAAAGTTAGAATCCATTGATGGGATGAGTGAAGGAATTGACAGGACATTTGCTGGTGATTCTCTGTGGAGAGGAAAGAGTTATTGAATTCAAAATGATCTTTGAGTTCACCGTGGAGACATTGAACATTTCTGAGAAATGATGTCGACTTCCTGCATAGGAAGAGGAACTTCAATTTAGAGACATTGATGTTGGGGGTGAAGGAATAGGACTATTGAGTACCTACAGAGGACACGTTATTAGTACCTATGATCACTGCCCCCAAAGAGCTTCCATTCTATTGGGAGCACCAAACTTCGAACCGTGTAGAAGCAGAGTGCACTACTGGGATGAACACAGGCCTGGGAGTCAGAGGACCTAATCCCACCTCTACCAGTTCTCTGCTTCATACCCATGGGAAAGTGACTTAAATTTATGTACACCTCAGTTTTCACAACAGTAAAATGAGGAATCGAAACTGTTTTTCCCTCCTACTTAGTCTGTGAATATCTCGTGGGACACGGACTGTGTTCTAACAGATAGTCCTGAATCTCCCCTACCACTTAATACTTTGCTTGGCACACAGTAGGCACTTAAAAATATCAGGAGAATTATTTTTGGTTCAGGAGACTGAAATTAAAATGACTGGTAGAGAGTAGAGATCAGAGAACATAAAGATATGTACATGACTGTTGTAAAAAATTTTCGGTGGTTTTATATTCAACCAAGAAGTGCCTTTACACATAAAGTCATCCATTTAGTAGAGAGAGAATTGGCCTGGTAGACAGAAAGACCTGGATTATAATCCTTTCTCCTCTCCTTGTCTGTTGTGTGACCTGGGGCCAGTCACTTACCTTCTCTGTTCTTCTATCCTCATCTGTATATTGCGGATTACAACTGTGAACACTCTATGGGTCATGGACTATGTCTAATCTGATTAGCCTGTATCCACCCCAGTGCTTAGTATGGTACCTGGCATATAAGAAGCACTAAAAAGATACCATGAAAGAAACAAACAACAACAAAAAACAGCGTATACTCCAAACTGTTTCCATTTGCTCACATATCTGCACTCACACTTGTATAAACACAAACAAAAGCATACGGCATTATTCAGAGAAGCAGCGTGGCTCAGTGCAAAGAGCACGGGCTTTGGAGTCAGAGATTATGGGTTCAAATCTCGGCTCTGCCAATTGTCAGCTGTGTGACTTTGGGGAAGTCACTTACCTTCTCTGGGCCTCAGTTACATCATCTGAAAAATGGAGATCAAGACTGTGTGCCCCCCGTGGGACAAACCGATCACCTTGTAACCTCCTCAGTGCATAGAACAGTGCTTTGCACATAGTAAGCTCTGAATAAATACCATAATAATAATAATAATAATAATAATAATTATTATTATTATTATCTAGTCCTTTCGTAAAGCATCGCTCACCCTACATCATTCCTCTCCTTAACCTCCTCTCATGACAAGTTGTATCTTTTCACGAGCAGCAAAAACTCACAATCGACCTGAAGGCTCTCCACCCTCTGACTGAACTTCACTCTCTTTCCATCGTTCAACTTGTCTTCTCAGCTCTAAAAGCAACTTTCTAGTTGTTACTCGCGATCAACCTTCCCATTTCCATCCTAGCCTGGAGCTCCCTCTCCTATCCACTCAAAATCAGAGAGAGCACAGTTCATTACGAATTCTAAGCACTGTTAAAATCCCCCCCTCCTCCAACCAGCTTCCCTGGTTCATTTCCCAGCCCTCTAAACTCACTTCACCTAACGCAAGAGTGAATCAACTCATGTCCATCCTCATTTAGTAGAAACAGCATGGGCCCAGAAGTTCTCTTCTTGACTGGGAGCTCCAGGAGGACAGCGTACACATCTACCAGTTCTGTTCTATTGTACTCTCCAAAGCATAACTTAGTGGGAGTCAGAGGACTTTGGTTCTAAACCTTCGTCTGTTCCTTTGCTGCTCTGGGACCTTGTGCAAGTCGATTCACATCTCTGGGCCCCAGTTTCCTCATCTGTAAAATGGCATGCGATAATTGCATATTCATCTTTCAATTATTTCTTGCCTTCTAGAAGGGGCGCGGAATATGTCTGTTACGGTGTTATAAAGTGGATAGAGTACGGGCTTGGGAGTCAGAAGGACCTGGATTCTAATTCCAGCTCAACCTCATGTGTACTGTGTGGCCATGGACAAGTCATTTAACTTCTCTGAGCCTCAGCTCCCTCATCTTTAAAATGGGGGTTAAGACTGCGACCCCCATGTGGAACAAGGCCTGTGTCCAACTTGCTTAGCTGGGAAACATGGTCCCTCGTCTCGAAGAGCTTGCAACCTAATACTAATGATTGAGCACCTACTGTGTGCAAGGCACTGGGCTTAACATTTATGGGGGCACAATAGAGGAGGAATGCATGTTTTCCTGACCTCCAGGAGCCTACTATCATCTAAAGTACCCACAGACACACAGGTTACCCACTTGTTTCTGGCCTCCATGGTTCTACCCCATGAATGAGCTGCTGATATTTCAGGGTTGGGAAGCAGTTGGGTGCAGTTTCAGTGCAAATCCCCTTTGGTCTCAGCATCAAGGGGACTGCCTAGGTATGGGCAGACTTCTATAAGGGGCTGACTTGCTCCCCTCCCCTAGGTTCAGAATGGGGCTGGCCAGGGCTGAGGTTGGAAGAGGGCTTCGAGTCAGGAGACCTGGGTCATTTATTCATTCATTCATTTATTCATTCATTCATTCATACCATTCATATTTTTTGAGCTCTTACTGTGTGCAGAGCACTGTACTAAGCGCTTGGAAAGTACAATTAGGCAACAGATAGAGACAGTCCATGCCCAACAATGGGCTCACATAGTCCCGACTCTGCCAGTGGCTTGTTGTATGACTTTGGAGAACTCATTTTACCTCTCTGGACCTCCTTTTCCTCAGGTGTAAAATGAGGGTGTGGTCCCTGCTAGACTATGAGCCCATGTATGAATATTCCAATGTGATTATCCTGCATGTACCCCAACACTTGGCACAGAGTAAGTACTTCATAATTATCACCATCATTCCAGGTTAAGAAGTGGATCCCCTGCATGTTTATGGGTGCAGATTTTTATTTGTATATTCACCCCAGGACTTAGTACATTGCCTGGAGCATAGTACGCACTTAACAAATACTACAGTTAAAATCCTCCTCAGCATTTCTGTGCCACCTTGTGTAGTCACAACCATCTGTACCAACTTTATACATATGTTACACACCCTCCTTCAGGGCAGGGACTTGGTCTACTAATTCTACTGTGCTCTGCATAGAGTTCGTGCTCAATCAATAATATTTGATTATAAACTCCTGGAGAGCAGGATCAGGAGCTATTAACTCATCTATATTTTTTTCAAAATGCCTAATAATAATAGTGATGGTATTTGTTCAGTGTTTACTGTGTGCCAGGCACTTTACTAAGCGCTGGGGTGGATACAAGGAAATTGGGTTGGACATAGTCCCTGGTTCACGTGGGGTTCACAGTCTCAAATCCTCATTTAGCAGATGAGACAACTGAAGCACAGAGAAGTGAAGTGATTTGCCCAAGGCAACGCAGCAGACAAGTTGTGGAACCAGTGTTCTGCACACAAGGAGGTACTCAATACTTTCCAGTGATTGATTGATGGAGGAAGGAAAACTTGGCTGAAATATTTTAAAAAAGAGTGGTTTTTGAAAGATGGGCTACGGTGTGCAATGTAGCCCTCTCACAATATGACGAGAGTAAGAGACTCCTTAAGACTCCTCTTGACTTTGTTGCGGTTATGTGGAGAAAAGAAGAAGTGAATCAGAAGGCCCTGATTCATCAGATCCTGAATCAGGTGGGAAGAAATTAATGGACGCTTTGAAGTGCAAAACATTTCAGAGAGTATACCAGAAGCTAAATACCCACTCCCCTCTCAGAAGGAGTTCCTCATTCAACGTAGATATAGACATATAGCATAATTCTATCTATTTTATTTTGTTAATATGTTTTGTTTTGTTGTCTGTCTTCCCCTTCTAGACTGTGAGCCTGCTGCTGGGTAGGGACTGTCTCTATATGTTGCCAACTTGTATTTCCCAAGCACTTAGTACAGTGCTTGGCACACAGTAAGCGCTCAATAAATACGATTGAATGAATGAATGAATGAATGAATTTACAAATAGGGAGAGAACAGGAAAAAAGGAAAGGAAAAAAGTAATAGGTGGAAACAATGGTATTTATCTAGCACCCACGGGGTGCAGTACACTGTACTAAGTGCTTGGGGAAAATGCAACATGTATATGAGACATATTCCCTGCTCACAAGGAGCTTCCACGCTAATGGGAAAAATGTATATAAAGTAGGTAGTAGAGCAAATACTGCATAAATCGTTGACGAGGGAGGGAAGAGTGTGTAAACAACTCAGGTACCACCCTTTCAGCCACTGCAGCAATTATGAACTCATTTAAACCCTCCTCCGAACTCCACTCCACTACACTTGTAAATATTTCTTTGTCTCCCCTATTAGAAGGTGAGAGCCTAGTCACAGAGAATGTGTCCACTTTATATTTTGTAGCTCACAATTGCTTATTGCAATGCACACCCCTCACATCCAATCCGTCACCAAACCCTGCCAGTCTCACCTCCATAACATCGCCAAGATCCATCCTTTCCTCTCCATCCAAACCGCTACCTTTCTGGTTTAATCTCTCATCCTATCCCGACTGGATTACTGCATCAGCTTCCTCTCTGATCTCCCATCCTCCTGTCTCTCTCCACTTCAGTCTATACTTCACGCTGCTGCCCGGATCACCTCTGTGCAGAAACGCTATGGGCATGTTACTCCCCTTCTCAAAAATCTCCAGTGGCTGCCTGTCAACCCACGCATCAAGCAAAAACTCCTCACTCTCAGCTTCAAGGCTCTCCATCACCTCGCCCACTCCTACCTCACCTCCCTTCTCTCCTTCTACAGCCCAGCCAGCACCCTCCGCTCCTCTGCTGCTAACCTCCTCACTGTACCTCGTTCTCGCGTGTCCCACCATCGACCCCCGGCCCACGTCCTCCCCTTGGCCTGGAATGCCCTCCATCCACACATCCGCCAAGTTAGCTCCCTTCCTCCCTTCAAAGCCATATTGACAGCTCACCTCCAGGAGGCCTTCCCAGACTGAGCCCCCTTTCTCCTCTCCTCCTCCCCATCCCCCCGCTCTACCTCCTTCTCCTCCCCACAACACCTGTATATATGTTTCTACAGATTTATTACTCTATTTATTTTACTTACACAGATTTACTATTCTATTTATTTTGTTAATGATGTGCATTTAGCTTTAATTCTATTTGTTCTGAGGTCTTGACCCCTGTCCACTTGATCCGTTTTGTTGTCTGTCTCCCGCTTCTAGACTGTGAGCCCGTTGTTGGGTTGGGACCGTCTCTATATGTTGCCAACTTGTACTTCCCAAGCGCTTAGTACAGTGCTCTGCACACAGTAAGCGCTCAATAAATACGATTAAATGAAAGAATGAAAGAACAGTACCAAGTGGGCAGTCAATAAATGCTTTACTATTACTGCTGCTATTACTAGGGAAACAGCCTGGCCTAGTGGAGACAGCCTGGGCATCAGAAGACCTGGGTTCTACTCCCAACTCTGCCACTTGCATGCTGTGTGATTTTGGGCAAGTCTCTTAACTTTTCTGTGCCTCTGTTTCTCCCTCTGTAAAATGGGGAAATCAATACCTTTTCTCCCTCCTACTTAGAATGTGAGCCTGATTCTCTGTGTGTGGCCTGATCATCTTGTATCTGCCCCAGTCCCTAATGTAGTGTTTGGCATGCTTGACAAATGTTATTATTACTACTACTAAAAATGTTCCAATGTTTCCTTCCAAAAAAATTGAAATAAACATATTTAATCAAGGGTCTATCTTTCTTGTCTTGGTTTCAGACTAAGCATAGTCATTGAAGGTAAACAGTTTCTGACCTCACAGTGCACCCCGACTCCCCATGAATCAATCAATCAATGGTATTTATTGAGTGCCCACTTGGCGATATGTATTGCATTAAGCAACTGGGAACTACAAAATATACAATGGACACATTTCTGTCACTAGCCTCTTCCTCTCTATTACAGAGTTGGTAGACAAGATCCCTTCCCACAAGGAATGGACACCCTACCGTGGGAGAGAATCATTAAAACAAATTATGGATTGTGGAAATAGTACTGTAAGAGGCTATTTACATAAGTGTTGTGGGACTGGAATGACCATCAGAGTGCTCTCTGTTCAGCAAGTCGAGAGGGTAAAGAAAAACAGCTCACATTGTTACCATAGGTACAAAACACTGTATGTGGTCAAAAAGGAAAATTAACTAAAACCTGGCACCAAATGCAGTCTGTCCTTATTTACTCTAGATCCTTATCTCAAATGGGGGCCCCGGTTCCTCCAGAGGTTTTCTAAAAGTCGCATACCTTTTACCCGCCAAGAGGCCACAAACCAGCGTAGACTATTGCCTGGGACAAAGACTTGTTCAAGTACACCGAGGTCTTTCCGTAGAGGGGACACAATCCCAAGCGGACCATTCATTCAATCGTATTTATTGAGCCCATCACCTGGGACAAACCTATCAGAGGACACTAGACTTTCTCCACCAAGCAGCCTCAGCCTGACCAGATCATCAGCCATCGAAATCACGACTAATTCCATGTGCCAGTCTGCCAGGAAGCGCCATTTAGTCATTTCTTCATCTTCCCCATTTTCCCCTGCAGGTGGGCCTGTTTCCTCAGGGGAAAACACCGATCAGGGCGCTGCTGCTTTACCCCCAGGTGACAAGGGCCCAGATTTATGCATCTTTACTTATCAACCAGTCCCTACCTTCACACTAACCCTGCCCCTGCTTTCTCTTACGTTCATACCAACGCATCCTGTTTTCTCTTATTCACTGGCCTCTTCACTCTCAAGGACCCAAGGAGAATTCAACCATCACCTCAGGGTTATTATTAGTATCAAGTGACGTCGAGTCATTTCCGATTCATAGCGAATCTATGGAAATATTTTCTCCAGAACGCCCTGTCTTCTCTCATAATCTGTAACCTTTCTAACGGTTCTTCCGTTAACATTGTTATAGTCTCTATCCATCTGGCTGCTGGTCTGTCTCTTCCCTGGACTTTTCCTAGCATTAGTATCTTCTCCAGAGAATTAGTCCTCCTGATTATAGGTCCCAAATTTTCTAAACTTAGTCAGGTCATTTGGCCTTCCAAGGACCACTTTGGCTTAATTTGCTCCAAAATCCATTTGTTTGTGTTTCGGGCCGTCCGTGGTATTCGCCATGGACCACACCACTTTTCAAAGGAATCGATGCTCTTTCTATCCTGGTTTTTCATTGACCAGCTTTTGGATCCATACACTGCCACTCCTCAGATTATCACTGGATTAAGTATGTATTGCTGTCTTTTACCTCAACTACAACTTCTGAACTTCAATGACCCCACTATAACCCTTCAATCCCCCTTCTCCAGTCAACCCATCCACACCCCTTGCTCCGTCTCCACCCCGCCTACCCCGCCAAACCCTGTAATCCTGTCCCAGCCTCAACCCTCGTGCTACTTCCCTCGCGCTGGTCTCTGTCAAATCACTCCCATCCAAACCCTCTTTATCCTTTGTGCAGTTTCCTCCCCACAAACTTCCACCACACTTTCAAACGAATGCAGATTGTAGAACCCCGCTGTATTATGGGGAAGCATACGTTCATCAATGACCTGTTCTTGACCCAATCATTCCTTCTCTTCGCCATCACTGAAACTTGAATCTCCGCAGATGACACGGTCGACCTTGCTGCTTTTTCCAGAGGGGCTCATCTTCTCTCTCTTCTCTTCTCTCTTCTCTCTCTTGACCTTCAAACCCTCTCTTGACCCCACTCCCCCGTCCAGTTATCACCCCATCTCCCGCCCACCCTTCCTTTCCAAACTCCTAGAGCGAGTCACCTACACTCGCTGCCTCAAATCCCTCAACTCCAACTCTCTACTGGACCCCTTCCAAGCTGGCGTCCATCCCCTCCACTCCACTGGAGCCACCCTCTCGAAGTTCACCAATGATCACCTTCTTGGCAAATCCAATGGCTCCTCTTCTATTCTAATCCTCCTCTACCTCTCAGGTGCCTCTGAGTTTGTCGACGATCCCCTTATCCAACCTTGGCTTCGCAGACCCCGTCCTCTCCTGGTTCTCCTCTTATCTGTCTGGCTGTTCATTCTCAGTTTCCTTCCTGGTCTCCTCCTCCCCCTCCCATCCCCTAAATGCAGGGGTTCCTCAAGGGTCAGTCCTTGGTCCCCTTCTGTTCTCTATCTAAACTCACTCCTTTGGTGAACTCATTTGCTCCCACGACTTCAACTGTCATCTCTACGCAGCTGACACCTAAATCTACATCTCCTCCTCGTTCTCTCTCCCTCCCTCCAGGCTCGCATATCCTCTTGCCTGCAGAACATCACCACCTGGATCCCTGCCAGCCTCCTAAAACTCAACAAGTCTAAGACTGAGTTCCTTATGTTCCCTCCTAAACCCTGTACTCTCCCTGACTTTCCCGTCACTGTGGATGACACTACCATCGTTCCCTTCACACAAGCCTGTGACCTTGGTGCCATCCTTGACTCCTTTCTCTCATTCACCCCACAAAACCAAAGCCTGCTGGTCTCACCTCCGCACATCGCCAAGATCCACCCTTTCCTCTCCATCCAAACCACTACCTCATTGGTTCAGTCTCTTATCATATCCCGACTGGATTACTGCATCGGCCTCTTTTCTGATCTCCCAGCTTCCTGTCTCTCCCCTCTTCAGTCTATATTTCACTCTGCTGTCTGGACTATCTTTCTACAGAAGCGCTCTGGGCATGTCACCCCCCTTCCTCAAAAATTTCCAGTGGTTGCCTACGAACCTTCACATGAAGATAAAACTCCTCACTATTTGACTTCAAAGCTCTCCATCACCATGCCCCCTCCTACCTCTCCACCCTTCTCTCCTTCTACAGACCAGCCCAGACAGTCAGCTCCTCTGCCGCTAACCTCCTCACTGTGCCTCCTTCTCACCTGTCCTGCTGTCGATCCCTGGCCCAGGTCCTACCTCTGGCCTGGAATGCCCTCCCTCCACACATTCGCCAAACTAGCTCTCTTACTCCCTTCAAATCCCGACTGAGAGCTCACCTCCTCCAGGAGGCCTTCCCAGACTGAGACCCTCTTTCCCCCTTTTCACCTTCCCCTCCCCATCGCTCCTACTCCCTCCTTCTGCTCTACCCCCTTCTGCTCCCCACAGCACTTGTGTATATTTGTACATGTTTATTATTCCATTTATTTGTACATGTTTATTATTCTATTTATCTATTTGGATGTTATTGATGCCTGTCTACTTGTTCTGTTTTGTTGTCTGTCTCCCCCTTCTAGACTGTGAGACCGTTGTTGGGTAGGGATTGTCTCTATCTCTTGCCAAATTGTACTCTCCAAGCGCTTAGTACAGTGCTCTGCACACAGTTAGTGCTCAATTAATGCAATTGAATGAATGAATGAATTCTCTCACTCTCCCAAGCTCACTGGGTACGGAGCTGTTGACTTCTTTCTAATGCCCCAATGCTTCTTTCACTCCATTCTCGCCTCTCACATGCTTTTCTTTCCTTTCCTTCGAAGGTCATATCATCCCCCTCGACCACCCAATGCAGATGCTAGTAATGGTCATCTAGAGCCCGAGGTCCCACCTCCACTTCTTTAACCATTCTGATCTCTTTCTCACATTCCTTCTCTCTCTTTCTATGCCTTCATTTATCCTTGAGGAACTTCAATATCCACATGGATGGTCCTGATTATTTTCCCCTCTCTGCCTTCTATAAGTCCTCAATTCCACTGATCTTCTTCCCCATCTCACCTCATCCGCTCACCAACCTGGATCTCATCATCTCTAACTACTGCACAATCTCTACCATCACCAACTCTGAAATACGTTTTGATCACAACGTCCTCACTTGACTTCTCTCCCACACACCTCCTCCCCATAAATTTGTGCTCGTCGTCCACAGAGACCTCTAATTTTTTGATCCCATAAAATTGCCTCAACTCACCATACCCCACTTAGCCTCCATACCCCAAGTGTGACCAAATTGGTCCATGGCGACCAAATTGTAGCTCTCACCAACTCTCTCTTGAACTCACCTCACTTGCTCCCCTATCTCTTCTTCAATCTTGTACCACTAACCCACAGCACTGGATCACTCCACAGTCTACCTCCTTTGCTCTTATGCACAAGCTACAGAGAGCTGCTGGTAGAAATCTAGATATCAAGCTGAATTCATCCACTTTAAGGTTTTCCTTGTGAGCTTTAACTCCACACTCCCCTATGCCTGGCAAAATTATTTCTCTATCCTTATTGACACCCTTGCCCATCACCCTCTCCAGTTGTTCCAGACATTTAACTCCCTCCTCAGGCACTCTGTCACCCCGCCTTCCCATCCCTTACCCCCAGTAACCCGGCCACCAACTTTACTAAGAAAATTGACACAATCAGGCATGGTCTCCCTAAAATCTCTCCTGCCCCTCCCCAGCCCCTCCCACCTCCTGTCCCTTCTTCAACTCTGCCATCTTTCCCAGTAGTATCTCCAAAGTCAAACTCCTACTTCCTCTCAAAATCTATCTCATGCAACTATGCATGCAAGCATTCATTCATTCATTCGTATTTATTGAGCTCTTACTATGTGCAGAGCACTGTATTAAGTGCTAGGGAAGTACAAATCGGCAACATATAACAACAGGTTCACAGTCTAGAAGGAGAAGTCAGACAGCAAAACAAAACAAGTAGACAGATGTCAATACCATCAGACTAAATAGAATTATAAATATATACACATCATTAATAAAAGAGTGATATGTATGTACAAATATATACAAGTACTGTGAGGAGGGGAAAGGTGTAGGGCAGAGGGAGGGAGTGGGGGCGATGGGGAGGGGAGGAGAAGCAGAGGAAAAGGGGGCTCGGTCTGGGAAGGCCTCCTGGAGGAGGTGAGCTCTCAGTACAGCTTTGAAGGGAGGGAGAGAACTAGTTTGTCGAATGTATGGAAGGAGGGTATTCCAGGCCAGGGGTGGGACGCGGGCCTGAGGTCGACAGCAGGAGAAGGTGAGAACGAGGAACAGTGAGGAGTTTAGAGGCAGAGGAGTGGAGTGTTTCGGGCTGGGCTGTAGAAGGAGGCAAGGGAGGTGAGGTAGGAGGGGACGAGGTGAGGGAGACCTTTGAAGCCAATAGTGAGGAGGTTTTGCTTCATGCGAAGGTTAATAAGCAACCACTGGAGATTTTTGAGGAGGGGGATGACATGCCCAGAGCGTTTCTGTACAAAGATAATCCGGGCAGCAGAGTGAAGTATAGACTGAAATGGGGAGAGACAGGAGGCTGGGAGATCAGAAAGGAGGCCGATGCAGTAATCCAGTCGGGATATGATAAGAGACTGAACCAATGAGGTAGTGGTTTGGATGGAGAGGAAAGGGTGGATCTTGGCAATGCTGCGAAGGTGAGACCGGCAGCTTTTGGTAACGGATTGGATGTGATGGGTGAATGAGAGTGAATGGGTGAATGAATTGGTCCCCTTCTGTTCTCGACCTACACTCACTCCCTTGGTGACCTCATTCGCTCCCACGGTTTCAACTATCATCTCTACGCTGATGACACTCAGATCTACATCTCTGCCCCTGCTCTCTCCCCCTCCCTCCAGGCTTGCATCTCCTCCTGCCTTCAGGACATCTCCATCTGGATGTCTGCCCGCCACCCAAAACTCAACATGTCCAAGACTGAACTCCTTGTCTTCCCTCCCAAAACCTGCCCTCTCCCTGACTTTCCCATCTCTGTTGACGGCACTACCATCCTTCCCGTCTCACAAGCCCGCAACCTGGGTGTCATCCTCGCCTCCGCTCTCTCCTTCACCCCTCACAACCAAACCGTCACCAAAACCTGCCGGTCTCAGCTCCGCAACACTGCCAAGATCCGCCCTTTTCTCTCCATCCTAACCGCTACCCTGCTCGTTCAAGCTCTCATCGTATCCCTTCTGGACTATTACATCAGCCTTCTCTCTGATCTCCCATCCTCGTGTCTCTCCGCACTTCAATCCATACTTCATGCTGCTGCCCGGATTGTCTTTGTCCAGAAACGCTCTGGGCATGTTACTCCCCTCCTACAAAATCTCCAGTGGCTACCAATCAATCTGCGCATCAGGCAGAAACTCCTCACCCTCGGCTTCAAGGCTCTCCATCACCTCACCCCCTCCTACCTCACCTCCCTTCTCTCCTTCTACAGCCCAGCCGCACCCTCCGCTCCTCTGCCGCTAATCTCCTCACCGTACCTCGTTCTCGCCTGTCCCGCCATCGGCCCCCGGCCCATGTCATCCCCCGGGCCTGGAATACCCTCCCTCTGCCCATCCACCAAGCTAGCTCTCTTCCTCCCTTCAAGGCCCTACTGAGAGCTCATCTGCTCCAGGAGGCCTTCCCAGACTGATCCCCTTCCTTCCTCTCCCCCTCGCCCTCCTCTCCATCCCCCCATCTTACCTCCTTCCCTTCCCCACAACGCCTGTATATATGTATATATGTTTGTACATATTTATTACTCATTTATTTATTTATTTTACTTGTACCTATCTATACTATTTATTTTATTTTGCTAGTATGCTTGGTTTTGTTCTCTGTCTCCCCCTTCTAGACTGTGAGCCCACTGTTGGGTAGGGACTGTCTCTATATGTTGCCAGCTTGTACTTCCCAAGCGCTTAGTACAGTGCTCTGCACACAGTAAGCGCTCAATAAATACGATTGATTGATTGATTGTGGTATTTGTTAAGCACTCACGAAGTGCCAGGCATTGTATTCAGTACTGGGGTAGATAAAAGTGCCTGTCCCAAATGGGGCTCTAAGTCTCAATATTCATTTTACAGATGAGGGAACTGAGGTATAGAGAAGTAGAGTGACACTTCCAAGGCCTCACAGCAAACAAGTGGCAGACCTGAGATTGGAACCCATGACTTTCTGACTCCAGGAACTCTGCTTTATCCACTACACCAAGCTGTTTCTCCTTCCCACACTGCTTCACTTTAATTGCATCTTCTGTTTTATTATATATGATGGACCAATAATGAAATGGTCTTTGTGAAAGGGTGGAATTGGGGGACCAAAGCCCCTGGATCTTGAGAGGCGCCTTGGGCAATGATATCAGCGCTTTGCCAAGGGTGATATGCAGCTGACATATCCCATGATTCACTCATTCATTCATTTATTCAATCGTATTTATTGAGCTCTTACTGTTTGCAGAGCAGTGCAATAAGCATGTGGGGGAGCACAATGCAACAGCACACAAGCACATTCACTGCCCACAGCTAGCGTGCAGTGTAGGTGGAGAGGGGAGACAGACAATTATTGTATATATATACATACATTATACATATACATTATACCGCATAAATTTATACATTCATATATATATGAACAGTTATATAACTGTTATGTGAATAGTTATATACAGTTATATAACTGTAAGATTCTTCCCCCAGTAGGGTTTCCATGTGCAGCCCCAAACGCAAGAGTTCCATCCCATCATTCCTCCATATCAGGGAGCACTGGGAAATATTTTACCCCACCGGGGAGGGGGAGCACAATGATTCTCCACATCCCACCCCTTGTCCTGTCCCCTTCCCGTTGATGTCAATATGGAACATCAACCAAGTTCATGCAACTTCCTTAGGAGCTGGTGAGGGATGTGAGTGGAAATGGGAGATGTCTTTCTCCCAAACATTCTTATCCTCTGTTTACTGTGAATGATCAGAAATGGACTGATGACTGAGAAGGTAAAGGACAATATCTTGAAAGAAATCACCAGGTGAGGGTTTTTTTTTTTTAGTCTCGACGAAAATGCTCAGCGTGACTGTCTCTTACCCATAGAGGAGGAATTGAACAGTGACTAGGGCAACTACATTCTTGGCCGCCCTGATCTCAGGTATCATTCCAAGGGAGCGACCAGGTCCATGGAGATGATAGACCTGTCGGTGGTGTCTGTGTAGGAGAAGCACCATGCATCCACTGGCTGTGATCATGAGACCCCAAAGAACAGGTCCCGCGTGGAGAATATCACCACATTGACCAGGGTGGTGACTGAACTGACACTGATGGAGGAGCAATATTTGTTAATGAATGTGAATTGATTATCTGTGAAGTTTAGAGGTCTGGCCACGTATATCGGTGAAGTAACATCTATCAGCAGACTGAGGACCCAAGAGAAGAGGTAGGAGGGAAGGGTACACTTGGGTAACTTGGCTTTGACTCCTCTTTGACTCCTGCCCACCAGGAGGCGCCAGAGCTGATGGTGATGGCCTGTAAGACGCTCAGGAAGCAGGTGGTACAGATGCCGGCCCACTCGGTAGAGGTAGAAGAGTATTTTACACCCAGTTGCATCCAGAAAGTTTCTCAGCCCCCAAGCTGACATGGTCTCTGGGATACCAAAGGTGACAAGGATGATGGTGTTGGCCAAGACCAGCTGGGAGAGGATCATGTCGAAAGGATACATCTTGTTGCTGGTGAAGACCATGTAAGCACAAACAAAGAGGAGGAAGACATTCCTTGAGATGCCAATGATCTGTAGCAAAAGCAGGACGCCATTGGATCCTGGCACTGCCACTGGCATCCATTCTCTGGGATTCACAGCAGGAATGTCATGAGACTTCATCCAAAGGTACCTGGTCTGGGAGATGGGGCGGGTAATAAGGTGCACTGCGAAAACACAAACACATGCAAACATACACAAAGAGAGACACACAAACGCAGCACATAGGCTACAGAAAGGTGACTAGCTCAGGATAATAATAATAATGATTATAAGTGTGGTAATTATTAAGCACTTATTATGCACCAGACACTGTACTCTGTACTGGGGTGGATACAAGCAAAGGGTGCGATTCATGTGTTTGTATCTATTGAACCTGTTATCAAATTATAAAAATGAACAAATCCCACATTTGTTCCTTTGGTATTCATATAACCCATCTTCTTCTCAAGCTAACAACAGAAGGGATCCTACTCTGGACCCACAATATGTTTACTGTATGTGGTGGTTGATTGACAACCACTGGTAATAGGATAAGCTGGCCTGCTGTTTGTCCAAGGAGAAGAACCCAGCTCAGAAGTTCAGGAGGTCTTGTCTCTAAACCTAGATCTGCCTGCCGGTGCCAGGGGTTTTCAATTCTGACTGAAGAACTGCCCAAGGCATTCCACGAGATGGACATGCCCCATGGATTTTGAGATCAATAGCAAGACGAGGTTGGCAACAAAGAGGTGCATTGGCTCCAAAGGCTACTTGTCTGCTGGATTGAAGAGTTAAAGCCCAGCATTGTCACTGTGCTGCAGACAACAGATTTTCAACGTCAATCACCTGACAGAAGCCAGAATGGAGGGGGTCGAGGAGAGAGTTGGCGTTGAATGGATTATTGAATCCATTCCATCCATTGAATGGAATGCCCTCCCTCCACACATTCGCCGATCTAGCGCTCTTCCTTCCTTCAAAGCCCTACTGGGAGCTCACCTCCTCCAGGAAGCCTTCCCAGACTGATCCCCCTTGTTCCTCACCTCCTCCCCACCCCCCACCTCCTTTCCCTCCCCATAGCACTTGCATATATTTATACAGATTCATTGCTCTATTTATTTTACATGCACATATTTCCTATTCTATTCTATTTTGTTAATGATGTGCATATAGTTATAATCATATTTTCTGACGATTTTGACACCTCTCAACATGTTTTATTTTGTTGTCTGTCTCCCCCTTCTAGACTGTGAGCTTGTTGTTGGGTAGGGACCGTCTCTATATGTTGCCGACATGTACTTTCTAAGTGCAGTGCTCTGCACACAGTAAGTGCTCAATAAATATGATTGAATGAATGAATGACTCCCGGATGTGAAGGGGGAGGCAGTTCCCCTGTGGGGGAGACAGGGTGTGAGCAAGAGGTCAGTGGCAGGAGGGATGAGAAAGACACATGGTTACTAAGGTGGCTTGAGAATAAACAAAACTGCAAGATGGGGTGTAGTGGGAGAAGAGAGTGGATTATTAGGAGGGGAAAAATTAATGCAGTGACTTAAAGATACTGGTGAGACCCTGCTGCAGAGAAGAATGGGCAATGATTGGGAGCTGTTTTCTTCTCAAGATGGTGGGACCTCATCAGAATTTAGGAGGGAATCCTGATAAACTGGCAACAGCCTCAATATTACTTGTTCCCCCAGTATGTGGCCTTCTGGGTCTGCCACTGACAGAGTTAGCCTCTCTATGGCCAAGACTCAGTGCAGAAACCTTTAGAATATTTAGAAAGCTTGGGTATACTAGAGTGCTGGATAGTCTGTCACCCCTTCTTCCTCAATTTACAGGTCTTGACCCTTCTTATCTTGGTTTTTTGGCACTGTTACATGTAACTGTTCCTAATTCATTGCTATCCCTTTTATCCCATGCTCTGTCCTTGTCTCTGAAGCCCAGTAGAAAGACCACAGGACTGGAAATATGGAAAAACAGGACCTAGTTCCAATTCTGTCACTGGCCTGCTGTATGACCTTGAGCATGACACTGCTTCTCTGGGTTTTGTTTCCTTATCTGTAAAATGAGACTCTCTTAGACTATAACCCTTTTGTACTTATCTAATATATCCCATTTCTCAAGCACTAACTCATGTTCATTACAACAGTCCTTATTGCTAACTGTAATTTACTTTACTGTTTGTCTCTCTCCCCTATCCGACAGCAAGCCACTTGAGGTTATGGATCATGTCTGCTAACTCTTTTGTACTCCCAAGAGTGCTTAGTGTACAGTGCTCTACACGCAGTAGGTGCTCAGAAATACTACTGGGTGATTAGATTGCATGTCTCCTATGGGACAGGGGCTGTTTCTTATCTGATCATTTATAGTCATTCCAGTACTTGGTACAGTAAGTATTTAATAAACATCAAAACAAATTGAGAAACATCAAAAATGAGGTCCTTTAGATCATATCCTCCAAGCTCTTGGTACACTACTCGGCGCTCAGTAGGTGATTAGTGAATATGTTAACTACTACTGCAGAGAAAACTCTGCATGGCAGTTGGTGGGACACAAGTATACGAGGTAGTGGGGAAACCAGTGAAATCAAAATCTCCACTGTGAGTAGTTTTCATCATCAATGATCTTCAACATCGTTAATAACAGCAGCATATCTCCTCCAAGAGTCCTTCCCCAGCATATTCACCTTTTGCATTGCCTGTGCTATGGGGTCTGTATCTCCTAAGTGCTTTGAGATCTATCTATGAAATTTAAAGGATATGTAAAAAGGTATAGAAAGATAATGGATGTATATACATTTATATATATCTTTGCATATATCTATATCTATCTATCTATATAAGCTATAAATATATAGATATATAGAGAGAGAAAGAGAGGGAGATAGTTTAAGGGTATATATATCCTTCAACTCTGCCATTTAACCATCTGTATTTTTTTAATGTTTGCCTTCCCTCTAGACCGTAAGTTCTTTGGGGATGAGGATCGTGTCTACCTTCTCTATTGTTACATACTTCAGCCTAGAATAGAGTTGAGATAGGGGATACCAGACCTCGTGGTTTTTATGATCTAATACTTTTCTTTTTATGCTTGTCTTCCAGTTAAGAATGTAAGCTCAGTGTGAGTTGGTACTTTTTTATCTATACTTTCCAAATGACTAATATATTACAACGAAATAAGTGAGTGCTCAAAAAACATTACTATCACTTCTATTACTACTACAACAACTACTGCTACTATGATTTTTTTTTACTAATAATAGAAGAAATTATGCATATGTAGTAGGGTTGCACTTGGAATTGAAGAGAGCACCCAGCTGCTGGTGAGATTGTATCCATGATTGCATTGTTAAGAGAGAATTTATTGCACGCTTGTCTGTCATAACCCTTGAAAACAGTCATGCACAATTTCTGGCTCTTTGATATTCTTATGAGCATTGTCACCAGTCTTGAAGAGGTATGCCCCTCCTCCAGCAGGAGTTTGTATTTAGATTAGTGGTAGTGGTTTGCACAGAGACACAGTGTGGCCTAGTGGATAGAGCAAGAACCTGGGAATCAGAAGGAACAGGGTTCTAATCCCAGCTCCACCAATTATTTTCTATGTGACCTTGAGCAGGCAACATCTCTGTGCCTCAGTTACTTCATCTGTAAAATGTAGATTAAGATTGTGAGCTCCATTCTAGATGGTGAGCCCATTGTTGGGAGGGATTGTCTCTGTTGCTGAAGTGCACTTTCGAAGCATTTAGTATGGTGCTATGCATACAGTAAGCACTCAAAAAATACTATTGAATGAATGAATGAATGTGGAGCGAGAACTGTGTCCAACATGATTATTTTGTACATATCTCGGTGCCTAATAATAAGTGCATAATAAGCACTTAACAAATACCATTAAAAAGGTTATTCACATTACCTGGCCCAGTCCTCATAACAAACAACATGTATCGTGGGAATGTTGGCAGTCTCTAACAGACCTGAATTTACCCACTCTGGGACTGGCTGCTTCCCCTGTCCTGGGCCTTCCCCTTTCCCCAACCAATGACTCTCAGAACCATCAGGAATTGTTTGATGTCGTAGACCATGGAGAAACTCAGAGTAGTGTAGCAGCACCCCAGGAAGTTCTGCTTCTGTGTCACAAACACATACAGACTTTCATTCATTCATTCATTCAAACGTATTTATTGAGTGCTTACTGCATGCAGAGCACTGAACTAAGCACTTAGCAAGTACATGTTGGCAACATATGGAGATGCTCCCTACCCAACAATGGCCTCACAGTCTAGAAGGGGAGACAGACAACAAAACAAAACATGTAGACAGAGGTCAAAACAGTTAAAATAAATAGAATTATAGCTATATGCACATCATTAATAAAATAAATAGAGTAGTCAATATGTACAAGTAAAAGAGAATAATGAATATGTAGAAATGTATACAAGTGTTGTGGGGAGGGGAAGGAGGTGGGGGGCAATGAAGAGGAGGAGAGGAAAAAGCGGTTCAGTCTGGGAAGGCTTGATGAGGAGGTCAGCTCTCAGTAGGGCTTTGAAGGGAGGAAGAGATCTAGTTTGGCGGATGTGTGGAGGCAGTGCATTCCAGGAGAGGGGAAGGACGTGGGCCAGGGGTCGATGGTGGGACAGGCGAGAACGAGGCACAGGGAAGAGGTTAGCGGCAGAGGGGAGGAAGATGTGGGCTGGGGTGTAGTAGGAGAGAAAGGAGGTGAGAAAGGAGGGGACGAGGTGATGGAGAGCTAGACATGGAAGCTAGCTTAGTGAATGTGAAGGCCTCCAGGATCCAGAGAACGAGCCCCGCCCGCCATCACGGTCGCCCCCCCTGCTTCCACCCACCCCCCCACTTAGGCGACCTTCCTTAAAGTGCCTCTTATCCCCCCCTTCCCTGTCCGGTCCTGACTGACTCTCCCCCCGCCCCCAGGTAAACAGCCCTTGTTAGCACCATGTTACATTAACGACAACCTCATTCGCACCTCCTCAGCCCTCCCATGCTAGTTGACTGTTCGCTCCTCTCCCCAGGTATCTCTGCTCCCTGACCCCCCTTAACAGGCCCACCCTACTCCAGCACTTAATATTTTGTATCTGCTCTCTGTGACATCATTATCTGCCAATTTTATTATTGCCATAGCATATTGATTGTTTAACTACACCCTGTGATGCCATTGCCTACTTATATCATTGCTATTGTTTTATTGCTTCTGCATCTCAATTGTTAACCTCCCGCTGTACCGTCACTCGCCCTGCTGACCTCACCATGAACTTTCAATTCCCTTGCTCCCAACTGCCATTCCCATTCCTCACCTTCCCCTTCCCCTCTCCCACCCAGCATTTTCCCTCCCTCTCTCCCACCAAGACCACTCCCCCTCACCCCCTACCAAGGATCCCTCTGTACCAGCGCCAGTCTTCCACTCCTCTCTCCCAGCCCCCTCCCTCCCCTTCTCCCCACCCCCACCCCATCCCAGTTCTCCTTTCCCATCGCCACTCCACTTCCCACTACCCCCGCCTAGGCCCCCGCCAACCCATCCCAATCCAAACACTCCCCACCCCTCGCACCCTTCCCCCTCCCTCCCCTCCCTCGACAGCTGCTGCCAAGTGTGGCCTCTGGAACCCCCGCTCCATTTTAAGCAAGATCCCTCTCATGCTGGACCTATTCCTTTCCAGCTCTCTACTTCTCCTCGCCCTAACTGAAACATGGTTGTCTCTGGACGACACGGTCTCTTCTGCTGCTCTCTCCAGTGGAGGCCTCTTCTTCTCCCACTCCCCCAGACTCACCGGAAAAGGAGGAGGTGTCGGTTTCCTTCTCGTCCCCCAATGTCGCTTTCGCAATATCCCTCCTCCCCCTTTCTTTCCTTCTCTTCCTTTGAAGCCCACATTATTCGCCTCTACCACCCCCTCCAGATTCTTGTAGCCGTCATCTACCGCCCTCCCGGCCCCACTTCCAACTTCTTTAACGACTTTGACCCCTTCCTCACCTTCCTTCTCTCCTTCTCCATGCCCACTCTGATCCTAGGAGACTTCAATATCCACATGGATATCCCTAACGACTCCTCTGCCGCCCGCCTTCTATCTCTCCTTGACGCTGCCAACCTTTTCCTCCACCCCACTTCACCCACTCACCAACTTGGTCATACCCTCGACCTCATCATCTTCTATCGCTGCACTGTGTCCACCCTCACCAACTCTGAAATCCCTCTCTCTGATCATAATCTTCTCACCTGCCTCCTCACTCACACTCCTTTCCCCTGTAAATCCGTATTACTCCCTCACAGAGATCTCCGCTCTCTGGACCCCACCCATCTTTCAGAGCGCCTCACACCCCACCTCGCCGCCCTCTCTTCTCTACCCAGACTTGATGATCAGATTACTGTTCTCAACTCTACCCTTTCTACTCAGCTAGACTCCCTCACTCCCCTTTCCCTTCGAGGCTCTCGTTCCACTAACCCACAGCCCTGGATCACTGCCACTTTCTGCCTCCTTCGCTCTTATGCTCGACCTGCCGAACGCTGCTGGCGAAAGTCTAAACACCATGCCAACCTCGTTCACTTCAAGTTTATCCTTTCCTGCTTTAACTCAGCCCTCTCTTCTGCCAGACAAAACTATTTCTCCTCCCTCATTGACACCCATGCCCATCACCCCCGCCAGCTCTTCCGTACATTCAACTCCCTTCTCAGGCCCCCGTTTCCTCCCCCTCCTCCTTCCCTCACCCCCAACGATCTGGCCTTCTACTTCATTAACAAAATTAAATCCATCAGGTCCGAACTCTCCAAAGTCACTTCCCCCCCTTCTCCAACCCCCCGGCTCTCAACACTCTCTGCTACTCTCTCATCCTTCCCAGCAGTATCCTCAGAGGAGCTCTCCTCCCTCCTGTCAAGTGCTACTCCGGCCACCTGTGCTTCTGACCCCATTCCCTCTCATCTCATGAAATCTCTCCCTCCATCCCTTCTCCCCTCCTTAACTTCCATCGTCAACCGCCCACTCTCCACTGGTTCCTTCCCATCTGACTTCAAACATGCCCATGTCTCTCCCATCCTAAAAAAACCCTCTCTTGACCCCACCTCACCTTCTAGTTATCGCCCCATATCCCTCCTACCATTCCTTTCCAAACTCTTTGAACGAGTTGGCTACACGCGCTGCCTAGAATTCCTCAACAACAGCTCTCTCCTCGACCCCCTCCACTCTGGCTTCCGTCCCCTACCTTCCACGGAAACTGCCCTCTCAAAGGTCACCAATGACCTCCTGCTTGCCAAATCCAACGGCTTACTCTGTCCTAATCCTCCTCGACCTCTCAGCTGCCTTTGACACTGTGGACCACCCCCTTCTCCTCAACACGCTATCTGACCTTGGTTTCACAGACTCCATCCTCCCCTGGTTCTCCTCTTACCTCTCCGGTCGTTCATTCTCAGTCTCTTTTGCAGGTTCCTGCTCCCCCTCCCATCCCCTTACTGTGGGGGTTCCCCAAGGTTCAGTGCTTGGTCCCCTTCTGTTCTCGATCTACACGCACTCCATTGGTGACCTCATTCGCTCCCACGGCTTCAACTATTATCTCTATGCTGATGACACCCAGATCTACATCTCTGCCCCTGCTCTCTCCACCTCCCTCCAGGCTCGCATCTCCTCCTGCCTTCAGGACATCTCCATCTGGATGTCTGCCCGCCACCTAAAGCTCAGCATGTCGAAGACTGAACTCCTTGTCTTCCCTCCCAAACCTTGCCCTCTCCCTGACTTTCCCGTCACTGTTGACGGCACTACCATCCTTCCCGTCTCACAAGCCCGCAACCTTGGTGTCATCCTCGACTCCGCTCTCTCATTCACCCCTCACATCCAAGCCCTCACCAAAACCTGCCGGTCTCAGCTCCGCAACATTGCCAAGATCCGCCCTTTCTTCTCCATCCCAACCGCTACCCTGCTCATTCAAGCTCTCATCCTATCCCGTCTGGACTACTGCATCAGCCTTCTCTCTGATCTCCCATCCTCGTGTCTCTCTCCACTTCAATCCATACTTTATGCTGCTGCCCGGATTATCTTTGTCCAGAAACGCTCTGGGCATATTACTCCCCTCCTCAAAAATCTCCAGTGGCTACCAATCAATCTGCGCATCAGGCAGAAACTCCTCACCCTGGGCTTCAAGGTTCTCCATCACCTCACCCCCTCCTACCTCACCTCCCTTCTCTCCTTCTACAGCACAGCCCGCACCCTCCGCTCCTCTGCCCGCTAATCTCCTCACCGTACCTCGTTCTCGCCTGTCCCGCCGTCGACCCCCGGCCCACGTCATTCCCCGGGCCTGGAATGCCCTCCCTCTGCCCATCCGCCAAGTTAGCTCTCTTCCTTCCTTCAAGGCCCTGCTGAGAGCTCACCTCCTCCAGGAGGCCTTCCCAGATTGAGCCCCTTCCTTCCTCTCCCCCGCGTCCCCCTCTCCATCCCCCCATCTTACCTCCTTCCCTTCCCCACAGCACCTGTATATATGTATATATGTTTGTACATATTTGTTACTCTATATATTTATTCATTTATTTTACTTGTAAATATCTATTCTATTTATTTTATTTTGTTAGTATGTTTGGTTTTGTTCTCTGTCTCCCCCTTTTAGACTGTGAGCCCACTGTTGGGTAGGGACTGTCTCTATATGTTGCCAACTTGTACTTCCCAAGAGCTTAGTACAGTGCTCCGCACACAGTAAGCACTCAATAAATACGATTGATGATGATGATGATGTCACTTCTGACATCAGGAGCATTTCCACTAATAACATTTCCCGATTCATATTATCGACATCAGATATCAAGGCAGTATCATGGGCAACAGAGACCTGGAAGGAAGTCAGTCTCCTATGCACTGAAGCTAAGTTCAGTGTGACCCCACTGTTCTGGGGAAGGGGGCACGGAGAAGACTGACCAGCACCAGGGTACCCAAACTACTGTTACCTGGAGGGCTGAAAGTGAACATAGAACGCAAGGAGGGCAGAGGAGACTGACTTCCTAAGTGCATCATAAAACAAAGCCTCGGATCATTCTAAATCCCAGATGAGAATCAGTAGCTTTAGAGAGTCCAGCATATTGCACTGTGATTAGGGAGGAAGCGTTCCAGCAGTGACTCTCTTAGGATCATGAACGTATGAGGAGAAGGAAAAACACCTCAGATGCTGAAGGAAAAACAGCTCAGATGCTGCAAGCTACAAATAACAGAAGGGGCAGTCTTGCCTAATTAGTCTATTGTGAATATTTATTTCTTTGTTTCTTTCCAAAACACTTAGTGCAATCTAGACTCGAGTGCTCAACCCTACTGTACTGCACTCTCCCAGCTGCTTAGCACAGTTCTCTGCACACAGTAATCTCTCAGTGAATACCACTGATGGACAGATTGCATGGAGAATGCAGCCAGGACTGTGGCTGTTTCCTTAGATTTTTCATACTCACATGCCCACGAATAACACCTTCATTGACATCTTCTTCGAATACCAAGGACAAAATCGTGTGTGTGTGTGTTTCTGTGTACAAGTTACATATGCTAGCCGGGAGACCAGTGAGGAGATTGATACAGTATCCTCCTCCTTACTGGTATTTTTTCTTCCACACTCTTCCCACTCTGGTCCTTATTTCAGTCTGTTGCCTGGATCACCTCTCTAAAATGCCATTTGTCATTTTTCTCTTACCCACACCACTTGTGAATCCAGCCCAGGAGAGCAGCTCATGGGCAGTGAGACTCTGTCAGGACAAGGCTGAGGCAGTATTTATCAGCAGTTTTCCTCATCTCTCCACTCCGTCAGGGAGTGATTAGTGTGTTTGTGGATGGATGGGGGAAGGAAGGTGTCAGTGTGTGACTCGCTGAATTCTAATCCACTCTGACACTCAGATTGGGACATCTTTTGAAATTCTCAAACTCCCCCCTCTCTTGACCACCAGTCTGGGACAAGATTCATTCATTCAATCAATCGCATTTATTGAGGGTTTACTGTGTGCAGAGCAATGTACTAAGCTCTTGGGAAGTACAAGTTGGCAACATAAAGAGACGGTCCCTACCCAACAGTGGGCTCACAGTCTAGAAGGGGGAGACAGACAACGACAAAACATATTAACAAAATAAAATAAATAGAAAAAATATGTACAAATGAAATAAATAGAGTAATAAATATGTACAAACATATATACATATATACAGGACATATATACATACATACAGCTCTCTCCCCGCAATTATCCCATATCAATTAACACATCAGAGGTGCCCGTGGAGGGAAATGGCATCATCAGGGCTGTACCTGCACGTCCTGTTCTTCCGCCACTTCCTGTCCCTCTTCCTTCATGTTCCCTTTCCCTCTGCTACCCTTTCTCTCTTCCCTTTGCCTCCCTGCCCCTCCATCCCACCCTTTCCCTTAATTAGGATAGTTCCTCGGCTCTTGGAGCTGTAGACAAGAAGATTGTGTGTCTTTAAGAACGGGTAACGACTAAATGGTTTTTAGAAGATTTCAACCGAGATCCCAGTTGAGATAAGGAAATAGGGTAAAGAAGAACAGGTGACATTTGGTGTCAGGATTTGGTTGATCTTTCGTTTGACCACATGAAAAGTATTTTATGCCTTCGATAGTTTGCAAGCTGTGTGGAAAGCAATGCAATGGAACTGCCATATGTGAGCCAAGGTGCTGCAGCTTCAGGGTAGAAACATAGTCCTTGCCTGAAATAACACCTTTTGGAGGAGCAATTGCTAATATGAGATCCCTGTCGTTGAATCAAATTGCTAATATAAAATCCTTCTGATTTAGTAAATCCCGCTCCTCTATTTGAATTGCTAAAAGGGAATCCCTCTGATTTACTGAGTCCTTTGCAAGTGGCCAAATTGTATTGCTGACCACTGAATGTGTCAACAAGACCTGGCACCTAAGTTAATCATATCTGAGAATCAAGATGCCTATGTTAAGTGATTGAAAAATGCATGTAGGGGAAAGAGAGAGATTGTTTGCGTATAGATGTAGCCAAAAACTTTTCTTTGGATTCTGACACTGATCTCCTCACGAGGTGTGGTGTCTGACCATTCTGCAGAATGAAATTTGGAGACCATCCGTATCATACATGCTTCTTATTGACCATGCAGAGTCAAAGAAGAGGAATAATTTTACAGTCAACTGCCGTTTTGTTCAATCTGTTATCTTTAGTGTGAAATAACATAGCGCTTGTAAGGCTTTAAAGGAAGGGAGGTCTGAGGTCTACCAGATGTGAAGGGTGGGGGTAATTCTAAGGGTGAGAGAGGGCATGAGCAAGAGGTCAGAAGCAGGAAAGATGAGAATGAAATACAGTGACTAGGTTGGCTTGAGAGGAATGAAAAGTGCAAGCTGGTGTGAAGTCGGAGAAGAGTGTGGATAGAGAAGCAGCATGGCCTAGTAGATGGAGCACAAGCCTAGGAGTCAGACGAAACTTTTCATTCATTCACTCATTCAATCAATCAATCAATCTTATTTATTGATTGCTTACTGTGTGCAGAGCACCGTACTAAGCACGTGAGAAATACACATTGGCAACATATACAGACAGTCCCTACCCAACAGTGAGCTCACATTCTAGAAGAGGGGGAAAGACAACAAAACCAAACACGTAGACAGGTGTCAATACCATCAGAATTAATAGAATTATAGTTATATACGCATCATTAATAAAACAAATAGAATAATAAATATGTACAAATATACACAAGTGCTGGGGGAGAAGAAAACGGTAGGATAGAGGAAGGGAGGGGGGCAATGAGAAAGAGAGGAGGAGGAGCAGAGGAAAAGGTGGGGGTTCAGTCTGGGAAGGCCTTCTGAAAGAGGTGAGCTCTCAGTAGGGCTTTGAAGGGAGGAAGAGAGCTAGTTTGTCAGATGTGTGGACGGAGGGCATTCTAGGCCAGAGGAAGGACATGGGCCAGGACTCCACGGCGGGACAGGTGAGAACGAGGCACAGTGAGAGGGTTACCGGCAGAGGAGCAGAGTGTGTGGGTTGGGCTGCAGAAGGAGAGAAGGGAGGTGAGGTGGGGGGGGGGGTGATGGAGAGCTTTGAAGTTGGGAGGGAGGAGTTTTTCCTTCTTAAGAAGGTTGATAAGCATCAACTGAAGATTTTTGGGGAGGGGAGTGACATGCCCAGAGCGTTTCTGTACAAAGATTATCCGGGCAGCAGAGTGAAGTATAGACTCAAGTGTGGAGAGACAGGAAGATAGGAGATCAGAAAGAAGGCTGATGCAGTAATCCAGGATAGGATGAAAGGCTGAACCAGCAAGGGACCGGTTTGGATGAAGAAGAAAGGGCGGATCTTGGCGATGTTGTGGAGGTGAGACCGGAAGGTTTTGGTGACAGGATTGGATGTGTGGGGTGAATGAGAGAGCAGAGTCAATGATGAAACTAAGATTGTGGGCTTCTGAGATGGGAAGGGTGGTAGTGCCGTCCACAGTGACGGGAAAGTCAGGAAGAGGACAGGGTTTGGGAGGGAAGATAAGGAGCTCAGTCTTGGACATGTTGAGTTTTAGATTCATTCATTCATTTAATCAATCGTATTTATTGAGCGGTTACTGTGTGCAAAGCACTGTACTCAGAGCTTGGGAAGTACATGTCGGCAACATATAGAGATGGTCCCTACCCAATAGCGGGCTCACAGTCTAGAAGAAGGAGGCAGACAACAACACAAAGCAGGTAGACAGGTGTCAAAATCGTCAGAATAAATATAATTATAGCTATAATGCACATCATTAACAAAAAAAGAATAGTAAATATGTACAAGTAAAATAAATAGAGTAATAAATCTGTACAAATATATACAAGTGCTGTGGAGAGGGGAAGGAGGTAGAGCAGGGGGGATGGGGAGGAGAGGAAAAAGGGGGCTCAGTCTGGGAAGACCTCCTGGAGGAGGTGAGCTCTCAATAGGACATTGAAGGGGAGGAAGAGAGCTAACTTGGAGGATGTATGGAGGGAGGGCATTCCAGGCCAGGGGAAGGACGTGGGCCGGGGGTCGATGGCGGGACAGGTGAGAACGAGGAACAGTGAGGAGGTTAGCAGCAGAGGAGCAGAGGGTGCGGGCCGGGCTGTAGAGGGTGAGAAGGGAGGTAAGGTAGGGGGTGGTCCAGGTGAAGGAGAGCCTTGAAGCCGAGAGTGAGGAGTTTTTGCTTGATTCGTAGGTTGACAGGCACCATCGGAGATTTTTGAGGAGGCGAGTAACACGCCCAGGGCTGAGGCAGCATTTATTAGCAGTTTTCCTCATCTCTCCACTCCCTGAGGGAGTGATTAGTGTGTTTGTGGTTGGAAGGGGGGAAGGAAGGTGTCAGTGTGTGACTCGCTGAGCTCTAATCCACTCTGACACTCAGATTGGGACATCTCTGGAAATTCTCAAACTCCTCTCTCTCTTACCCACCAGTCTGAGACAAGATGAGCCCAGCTCTCTCCCCGCAATTACCTCATTTCATTTAACACAACAGAAGTGCCCATGGAGGGACGTGGTATCATCAGGGCTGTACCTGCACGTCCTTTTCTTCCCCCACTTCTTGTCCTTCTCCCTTTCCCTCTACTACCCTTTCTCTCTTCCCCTTTCCTCCCTGCCCCTCCATCCCACCCTCTCCCTGAATTGGGTTTGGCCCTCGGCTCTTGGAGCTGTAGACAAGAGGAGTGTGTATCTTTAAGAACGGGTAACGACTAAGTGGTTTTTAGAAGATTTCAACCGAGATCCCGGTTGAGATTAGGAAATAGGGTAAAGAATAACAGATGACAATTGGTGTCAGGATGTGGTTGATCTTCAACCACATACAAAGTATTTCATGCCTTCTATAGTCTTGCAAACTGTGCGGAAAGCAATGCAATGGAACTGCCATATGTGAGCCAAGGTGCTGCAGCTTCAGGGGTAGAAACATAGCCCTTGCCTGAAATAACACCTTTCGGTGGAGCAATTGTTATATGAGATCCCTCTCGTTGAGTCAAATTGCTAATATAAAATCCCTCTGATTTAGTAAATCCTGCTCCTCTAGTTGAATTGTTAAAAGGGAATCCCTCTGGTTTAGTGAGTCCTTTGTAAGTGGCCAAATTGTATTGCTGACCACTGAGTGTGTCAACAAGCCCTGGCACCTTAGATAATTATATCTGAGAATCAGGATGCCTATGTTAGAGATGGCAAAATGCATGTAGGGGAAAGGGAGAGATTGTTTGGGTATAAATGTAACCTAAAACGTTTCTTTGGGTTCTTACACTGACCTCCTCACGAGGTGTGGTGTCTGACTATTCTGCAGAATAAAATTTGGAGACCATCCGAATCATACATGCATCTCACTGGAAATGCAGAATCAAAGAACAGGTATAATTTTACATGCAACTGCCGTT